>NC_071285.1:5982979-6067975 GCF_943735745.2 Anopheles bellator | reverse complement strand
TTTAGATTGATACGATCTCGATTTTTGCAGCTCTCAAAGGCACTGGAAAGTGTCGATATTAAACCGAATGGCGAAGAAAATGGGTCGGATAGTGATAGCAACAGCGAACACCGTGAGGCAAACGGCGCGGTCGAAGAAGAGGAAAAGCCTCCCAGTCCGGACGATTTGATTCGCGGCGCCCTGCTAAACGCACTGAAGCTGCACGGGAAAAAAATAACGCTTCCGCTGCTCACTAGCACCTTTTACCCGCAGTACGTGCAACCGGAGATTCCGGAGGGTGTTGAGATGAAGAAAAGCACGTTCAAGAAGGTGGGCACTTTCTTCAAACGGATGGCAGAAGAGGGACTGCTCAAGATCGAGGAAGAGAAGAAGGGCATCGAGAAGGTAACGGCCCTGAATCTGGACCATCCGGCCGTTCTTTCGTTTTATCCTTACAAGGCGGTTGCGAAAGTTTCGGAGCAGGAGTTGGCGGGCGGTCCAGGCACGGGTGGACCTGTTTCGAATCCTCTCCTGCTGACCAAGATGACCGAAATGTATGCGGTGAACGATCGAACGAGCAAACTGTTCGGTTGTTTCAATGTGGCCAACGGGCAAGCGCTGGAGCCGATGCAGGTGCGAAACTATTTGCGGGACTATGTGGGTCGCAACAAGCTAATCAATCCGAACACGAAGGTCGTCACGCTGGACGAAACGCTAACGGAAGTGTGCGGTACAGGGTCGGCCGATAGGCTCGTGGCACTATCGGAACTGTTCGATACGGTGCTGAACAGTATGACGAGCACCTTCGAAATGAAAAGCCAGAAGGGACCGGTCATGAAGAGTGGCAAGCGGGCCGTAGTTCACTTGACAACGGCCACGCGCAGTGGCAACAAAAAGGTAACCCTCATCAGCAATTTGGACGATTATGGGATAAACGTCGGGGAGTTTGCGAAGGCGGTAAAGCTGGGTGCGGCTGCCAGTACCACTATGACCGAGGTGCCGGGCACGAAGGGAGAACAGCTTCAGGTTCAAGGCAATCATGTGAAATTTGTGTACGAACTGCTTACCACAACCTACCAAGTGCCGAAAGCATGCATTACCGGGTTGGAATTCGCGAAGGAACAGAAAAAAAAGAAGAAAAAGTAATCGATAATGGCGGCAATCGTTCCAGTAAGCGTACTACCTACAGAGGGACAAAGCTGGTTAAACAGTGCAGCACGATTACAATGTAAAATATAAATATCGTTCAATGTGGATGTTGAAATGTATCCATTTCGTCCTCGGTAAGGCCCGAGAAGTTTAGCCTTACCTTTGAACAAATTATTTACCGAAAGAAAGGCAACGTAAACCTTCTGTTTTAAGTGTTCGCCAAGCTCGAAAACTATCGGCCACTTTAATCTGCGGTTGAAACATGAAAGTTCGAGCTGTTTGCTCCGCTGGGAGAAGCTGGTAGGAAGAATTCGACGAAGCATATTCCAAAATTATATTTATTTGTAAGACATCCTAGCGAACGTTTACACAATTTGTCAAATTAACTAGAAATCTAAGGAAATACCCGATCTTAATCGCAAGACGGTCATGAGCGCGAAGTAAGCCCCTCTTCTTGTGAGTGAACGAATCCCCGCGGAGCCATTGGGTTGTCAGGTTTGTTTTGATCGCCAATTTGAGGGTCGTGATTTAAAATGAAAAGAAGCGGTGGTCAGTCGCTGCCGCGGCCCAATTCCGTGGGACAATCGCGGGGAACAAACTCGCCAAAGGGGGGCAGGCGAGGAGGAAACAGCAGAGCCAAAAGTTTCTTCCGAGACGTGCCCGAAAAAGATCGAAAGAAGTTCCCAGCTCAGGGCAGCAATGGAAGAGGCTTGCCTTTGAAACAACGTGGAACGCCGGCAGTGCAAAAGACAACACATTTTAAGCGGATGCCGGTCGATCGGAGTGGTACGGGAAGGAGAGTAAATGGTGGCGGCAGTGGCAATAGGTCGTCCAGTAATCCCAATCGAAACAGGGGACAAGGTGTGGATAGAAGGATGAATAACGGCAAAAGGAATCAATCTAGAAAAGGACCAAACGCGCGACCAGGATCCAGCACCGACAGATTTGCCGATTCAAAGCCCAAAGATGATGGTCAGCTGTTTACCTGTAAACCGGAGAAACTCAACTACTGCCTGGCACCGGATCGCCTCGAAGCGCAGGCTCGCGCAGTGAAGCACTTTGAACGCCAGGAACGGGACCAGGCGTTTCAGCATCGGAAAGAGGAGCGCACTCGACAGCACAAGCTGCTGATGAAGAAGACGCGCAAAGGACAACCCGTCATGCAGGGCCGCATGGAAATGTTGTTTGAGAAGGTGAAGAAAACGGTTGGTGTGCAGCAGTAAACGGCGGAATAAAACAAACAAAAGGTGCACATTCTTTTCTAACAGACATTGGTGTAAAGGCTGCCTCTTCGTTTATTGAAGTTTGTCTTCCCGTAGGAAGTGTGAAACGTTGTAAAAGCGTTAAAAGGTGAGGAGATTTTGTAGCTTTAGAAAGCGCTAAAAGAGAGCACAAATCGTCGGATTCGTCGGACGCTGGAACGGGAGCTACGGCTTGGAAGAGCTCCCGTCGACGTGCTTCTCCTAGAGGCATCGCTCGGCTTCAGGCACAAACCATGGTTCCGAAGTTGTTCATCAACCGCTCGGTCACGTTTTTGCCTCCTGAACACTCGTTCTGTAGCGGGAATAGCGTCTCCAGCATTTTCCTGTGGGAGCGAAAGAAAACGAAACAATTATGAAAGCCCATGAAATGGCGGGCGCGCTTCTTTGCTTACCAAGTGTCCTTGCTTATGTAGCAATAGATTTTCGGCAGTTCGAACCCATTAAAGGGACTAGCAACGGGAATGGTGTAGGCGCCCATGTTCTCAAACACGACCCAATCGTCGATCTCTAGCTCCGGCAAGGCGATCGTCTCGATCAACTGATCGAGCGCATCGCACGTCGGTCCCCAGATGGTACTATTGTACAGTTTGCCACCCTGGCGGCCAATCAGCTTCGGGTGCGGTATCTGATGGTCGTACAAAATGCAGTTGAACGAAGCGTACACCCCATCATTGAGGTAGTACATCATTCGGTCAATCGCCCCAGTGCGCGCATTCAGGCAAACGCGCTTCGACTGTACGTTTGTGACCAACGTAAACGCCGACGACACGTAGTAGCGACCGGGTTCGGAGATCACTCGGACCGCCGCCTTGTCGGGGAAAAACTTTTCGAGCGCCGAGTTCACAATCATGGACACTTCGTCGATCGAGGTACCGGTGTCACCCGGGAAACCGCCGCCAATGTCGAGCAAGTTGAAGTTGCAGCCGAGCTTCGCCGCATAGTCGAACAGATCTCGGGCGTACGAGATGGCCTTGTAGTAGATTGGAAAATCGGCGCACCCCGAACCGACGTGGAAGCTTACGCCAATCACCTCCAGCCCCAGGCTGCGGGCGATCTTGATGAGCCGTGGCGCTTCTTCGACCGGATCACAACCGAACTTTTTGCCGAGCGGGCATTGCGCTTTTTCCGCTTCGCACCGAATACGGATCACCAGTCTGTGCGAGAGAGAGAGAGATGAAGATAAGAAACGCGACTCCTGATAGAACTCGTAACCTTTCACACCGTAGGTCGATAACGCAGGTTCTTACTTTGCATCCGGACAGAACTGCTTAATCTTGCGCAGCTCTGTGTCGCTGTCGTACGTCATCGTCTTAACGCCGTTCCCGTGGGCGTACCTCAGGTGCGAAGCCGGTTTCATCGGGTTCGCGAAGATGACACGCTCCGGTGCGACACCGAGCGAGAGAATTTTCGCAATCTCGCCCTTCGACGCACAGTCGAAAGATGCCCCCAGAGCTGCCAGCGTTGCACACACGATTTCGCTATCGTTGCACTTGACCGCATAGTGCGGCACGACACGTGGCATCTTCTCGATCCACTGCTGGTGCTTGCGCACAATGTCGCCGATGTCCATCACGTAGAACGGATGTTCGGTCGGCATCTGGTCGACCATCGCATCGATGATCCTTGGTACGTCCACCGTACCGTCGACGATCTGGATTTTGTCCGAGTCATTCTCGAGGAACTTCATCTTGTGTGCAGAGGGTGGTGATGTGGTTTTGTCCCGTGTATTGTTTTTCTTGGTGTATACGCGACTAGAGTCGTCCGAGAGGCGCTGATCGAGGTGATGCCCACAATCAATCAAAATTTAACAGAAACTTCAAACAAACTGTAAAAACGCACAAAACCAAAGAAAAGTGAGCCATTTTGGAGTTTCCGTTCGCCGAAGGCGCGAAGTGAGCCTTGAGTACTTACGAGACAGCCTTTATGGTGGTTGAAGTTGGCGGCCGTCGTGAAGGCGGCCACTGGTCACCAAGGCGGCTTGGCGTTGGCGTTTGTCAGTCCCAGGAGGTGCAGATTGTTGTGGTCAGTGCCCGACGCCTGGGCCAACTGACCGTTTTTTAAGTCCTGCATTTTGGAGGAAAACAAAACCCAGAATCGTCAGTAAAACGAAGCCACGGTAAAGCGGACACAGCACAGAGCAGCGGCTTCGATGATCAATCATGTCCAAATTCTGCGCCATCGAAAAGATACCGCTGGCGGAAGAATCATCAATTTATAATTTTTTACACAAACACGAAACCGGTTTTCTATCAGCGATCCTAACCTATGTCAACCTAAAGATTGTCCCTGAACGAAGGTTGTCGACCCGCGGGAGCCTAGAGCAGCCTAGTCTATCGCAGTTCCGGAAGCAAGGTGGAAAAAATTTGACCATCAGTTTGGCAATGCAATCAATGGCTAGTACATCCTTATCAGTTCTCGGGGCGATAAGCTCCGTGGATTTTCATTCATTCTCCGTCATCGATGTTTTCCCGCTTCGTAGCCGACTCAGCGCGATCACGAGGATCCGTTTGTGTTGCATCATAGTAGCGGACGGACGGCTGTTGCCGAGTGGCTTAGAAAATGATTAGGAACCGGATTGCATCGGTGTGGGCGGCGATCTACCAGACTGCGCTGGACTACAACGAGTACAATGGGTGACGTTGCCGTGCTGTTTTGGGTCGATTTGTTAGCATCGCAATCCTACCGCCAAGCGGGTTATAAACGGAAACCTACCAACGAAACGATTATGATGGATAGGTATTTTGTTCGAACCAAAAGGCCTTCAACAACGGGTGCCTTTGGAGTTGTTTACGCGGTTTATTGTGCCCACTCGCCACCACTCGGGCCGAGGGTTATCAACACCCCGCGTCGCCAGCAACGTCAGCATAGTAGGCGACCGTAGGCGCTGCTTTCGGAGTGAGTGGCTTTTCGGCTGCAGACAGTCAAATTTTCAATCTATTTTTATATGTCACCACCATTTCCATTTTAGCCGCCGTTCGGGATCGGCAGGATACAGGGTGCCACTTGCTGCAATGTGCTGCCACCTCGACAAGAAACATCAAAATGGTGAAATCGGACCGCTCGTAACCCGAAGGACCACTCTTCGTCCTTTGGCCTTCTCACCGCGTACGTTTATACGTTGCCATGCAGGACAACTTACCTGGTGTGAAATTCTCGAAATTTTCAAGCAAAGGTAAGAATAAGTGCACCACGGGAGGTTATGTGCTGCGGGCGGCGCTATTTGGCAATCATGTGTGGCGGCGTGTGCGTTTGTGTCCGCTCGCGAACGACGACCAGCGGGCGGGCGGCGGGATGTTCTCGAAGGAAAATCCCGTGCAAGCACTTGTGACACGCGACACTACCGAGGCAAAACCGCGTGATGGACACACAGCAGGGTGACGAGAGTTTTGGTGCTTCTTTCACCGAACAGGGGCCTTTTCGGGGAAATCGAATCCTGCGAAGGATCGGAACCGGGCGGCTTCAGAGGACACTGGCGAAAGGCACACGCGCACTCTGTATGTTCCAAGCACCGTTTTGTCGTACGAGTTCACGCGAGAATCACGTCAGTTTTCGGCGATCGATCGGCGATTCGTTTGCTTGAAAGTTTTAAGAGTCTTTGGGCCTTATATATTGTTTCCTTTTTGGAGATAATCAGTCTCAGACGTCAGACGTCAGACGTTTCGACCCGGCGTTCCCGGTCCCTGGTTTTTCTCCTTTCACTTCGGTTTCACAAATACGTAGACGGCCTGCTTCTCTCTCTCTCGCTTTACATGTGTTTGACGTTTTCGGGAGAAGAATTCAAATTTTTGTAGCACTTTGTTTAGCATTAAATTAGTCCCGTTGTCGCAAAATATCCTCAGCTATTTAGAATAATCTGTGCGACAACTAATTAAAAATGAACGGGCGTCGCTTTTCGCTATTATCGATGGTAACGTCAGCAGGTTGTTGTGCCCTGCCCACGTTGACCGGAAGAAAACGGAGCCGTGGAGCGTAATTTTCCTGGAAATTTCTATCAGTTAGGTGCAAAGTATCAAAGAGGCTCTAATTTTTTCACATGACCCCCATCGCTAGAGAAGCTTGTTTTTTTCTCCATGAATCAGGCCTGTTTTCAAGTCCGCGCGCGCGGTCATCATCGCGGTTATGTTGGCGGCAATGCTGGGTAACGCACACAACTAAGCTCCCACTCTCTTGCTCTCCCTGCGCTTGTATTATCATCTCCGCTCTCCCTGGCGAGCAACAAGCGGATTGAAGCAGTTTGTCCGTTTGTTTAAATTATGCGCGTGTTATGCTTTCCGGCGACCATATGATACACAGCCCGTTGGGTCCGAGCTTTCCAACGGCCACTCCGACACAGCCCGATCGCATAGATTCTGGCTTCAAATGAGGCTCGCACGTTGCTAGGCGTTTTCTTCCCGGTTGCGGCACTGTACTTCGGTTAAGAATTATCAATCTATCCGGTGTTAGTTCCGAACCGACGCCCCGATTCGTGTCGATGTGCATCCGGATTCTGTGTCATGGCAACATTAGTCAGCAGATTATTTGGTGCGGTCACTAATAGATAACACGACTACGCGCGTGAATGGGTAAACAGGGCATTCAGTCCGACGATCTCTGGTCTGATGCAAGCCACTTTCACCTAATCTTAAGTGGGTCCATCTGCTGTGCAGAAACGAGGACATGACTTGGTGTGTGATTCCCCCTCCGCACATTCCAAGGATTACTGCACAGGAAACAGCCAATTACACGGTGGACATTCCCGGCTAGACCGTCTGTCATGCGGTCAGGCGACGCAAAGTCTTCACACTTCCGCTGCTAAAGGATTTGGCCACTTCAGCGCGGTGATTCCCTCTACGACGGAAAGGCATCCAACGGATCTTCGAGCAATCGGAGAATGTGGTTCCCAACCGGACGTACTTCATGCAATCGTTTGGTTTCTCAATCGACGCCGACAATCCGGTTGTGAGGTTATGAGTCATTGCTTGGCGCCTTGGCATGTGAGGAAAATTTGGCGCGTGGAACGTGCTCGACGTATAGCATACACGCAGGCGCATTCCACTTCGTGCGCTGTAAGATCCAAGGGTTAAAACGAACTTTTCAATTCCTTTCGGCATTTTGAGTTAGCGCCTCATTTAATTACGTTTTCTATTGCGTTGGAATGTATAAATACACACCAAGCACCTTTATTGAGGATGATTTTGTTCATAAAAGCAAGTGTCTGATCGTCGATCACACCATCCACAAAGCCAGCCAGAAACGGCCAGAAAAAGATTTGAACCTCCATTTTATGTGCCTGTTGTTGTGTAGAGCAAACGCATGATTAATTTGCATATGCACCACTGGAATTGATAGCGTTATCAGTGCCTCACAGATCACTGCGCCGTGTTAGGGGTCGCATATGTTCGACCGGATCGACACCGGGGAATGTGTCAAAGGAGATAATCATTAGCAAATATTACATCACACATTATCGCCGCCAAGCGCACCTGGAAGACACATTTCGTGAAAGGGCAGATACGGACAGTTGGAGCATCGTGAGTGATTGAGAATGGGGACAGGCTGAGCAAGTGTATCATAAGGCGGCCGGCCGTGGCCGTGGGCGAACCCGATCCCGATTCTTCACGGTCACAGGAGATGGCAGGAACGCTGCCGGTCAATGGCAACGAGCGCCTTGGGCCTGGACATTATCATGATCGATGATGTGAAGGACAATCGGGCGCCGGCTATAAGAGTCCGTTTTCTCGAGTGCCTCCATTATCAGTTCAGCGTAGGAAGCGGCGGTGCGCAGGAGCTTTAGTCGGTGCACGGTAACTGTAGTGTTGTGGTCAGTGTTTTGAGATAAATCCAGCGACATGAGTGCCTCAAGTTCTCTGTCCGATTTGAAGCTAATCGGAGATTCCGTTTCGATCGGTGACGTGATTCGTGAAATTGTCCGCACCGGACCGTACGAGGATCCGGTCCACGTGCTCGATCTGGACGACGTCGTACAGAAACATCGCAACTGGCTGCGCAAGATGCCACGGGTAACGCCGTTCTACGCCGTCAAGTGCAACGATGACTCGCGCATCCTGCAAACGCTGCACGCCCTCGGCACAGGATTCGACTGCGCGTCGAAGGGTGAACTGGAGCGTGTCCTTTCGCTGGGCGTTCGCCCGGAAAGCATCATCTTTGCGCAACCGGCCAAATCGCTGGCGTCGTTACTGTACGCACGCTCGAAGCAGGTACAGACGATGACGTTCGATGGCGCCCTGGAGTTGGAGAAGATTCACCGGCACTATCCGGACGCACGGCTCGTCCTGCGGATACGGCACGACTCGGCGAAGGTACGGGTGACGCTGGGGAAAAAGTTTGGCTGTGATCCGGTGAAGGACGCACCGGAACTGCTCCGGCGGGCGCGGGCCTTGCGGATGAGCGTCGTCGGTATCAGCTTCCACGTGGGTTCGGATTGCAGTGAGGCGGAGGTGTACCACGAGGCGGTCAAGGTGGCCAGTGGTCTGTTTGAGTACGCCCGTAGCATCGGCTACGGCCTGACTCTGCTGGACGTCGGGGGAGGCTTCCCGGGAGATAAACCACTCGATCCGTACGCAACGGCGATCAACGCGGCCCTTCATCAGTACTTCCCGCCGGAAACGAACGTACGGATCATGGCGGAACCGGGCCGCTACTATGCTGCGTCGGCCGTGACCCTCGTGACCTTCGTGGACTCGAAGCGCGTTGAAACGGAGGCTGCGGCCGACGGCACGGAAGCCAGCGTGATGCATTACTATCTCAACGACGGCGTGTTTGGGTCGTTCTTCTGCACGGCCCACGAAGGCCAGGTCAGCGTTCCGATCGTAACGCACAAGACCGCTTCCGCCCAGCACCGATCGATGGTTTGGGGCCCAACCTGCGATCCGATGGATCTGATCCTGTCCGACGTGCGGCTACCCGAACTGGAGATCGGCGATAGTGTGGTGTTCGAGAACGTCGGCGCTTACGGCCAAGTGCTTGCGTGCCGCTTCAACGGGTTCTCCCTGCCCAAGGTGGTCGCCTATCTGAGAGAAGGAACCTGGTAAGTGAGCCAATCGATGGTCAGTGGTGGATGTTTACTGATGACCCATTTTTTTTTGTAGGAACATTTTACAAGAACTGATCCGATCGTCACCAACCAGCAAGACCCAGATCGCCGACCCGGATGGTAAACTGCTTGTGTCTCACCAATCGTACACCCCGTCGGTGGAAACCACGTTGTCTATTTGACGCTAGGCTTTTGACAGGGCAACGGGCGGTAGTAGTAAAAAAGTACATTTATTTCAATCCACAAACACATTTCGATGTTTCAGCTGCACTGCGGCTGTAACCCCAGGAGTGCCCTGGTGGCCGCATGCTGGGCGCACACGACGGTTCTCGGTAGCGGAAACCCGTTAAACTGTGAGGCCAAAGTGCCACCGTACGCTCCCACGTCCGAAAAGACCATAAAGTCACCGATGTCGAGCTCGGGCAGCTGGATGCGCTCGAACACAATGTCCGCGGAGTCGCAGGTCGGGCCCCACACCGACGAGGGCCAGGTTTGGGCGGGCAGGGTGGCCGCGTGCGTGCCCCGGTAGACGGTGGGCTCCTTGGTAACGGGCCGCCACCACTCGAACGATCCGTATCGGCCGTCGTTGATGAAGTACATTATCTCGCGAATCAGCTCGGGAGCCTCGGTATCGCGCACCACGCGCTTCGACTGCACGTTGGCAACAAGCGAGACGGCGGTTCCCACGAACTGCCGCTCGGTTTCGACGATGAACGTGAAGCCCGGCGGAAAGTGTAGGGCGGCCGTAGCGTCCCGCAGCACCGACGGGGCCACGCTTTCCACGCCGAAAAGGGCCAGCTCGTCGATGTGCCGCAGGCCCATCGCGTAGGCCTGCTCGTACACGGCCTTGGCCTCCTGGAGCCCGCGCTGGAGTGCGTCCACCGGCAGCTGATTCGCTTGCGGTATGGCCACGTAAATGCCAGCCATTTGCACGCCCATCCGCTTCGCGTGGTTCAATATGTCCGTCACCACGTTCCGCGGGCCGCAACCGTACTTCTGCTCCCGGCACATCCTCACGCGCAGCACGATCTGAGCCTCCGGGAACAGTCCGTACACTTTGCCAATCTCGGCCGCACTATCACACACGATTCGGCGGATGCCGTTTCGTTGGGCGAACACTATCGACTCGACGGTTTTCACCGGGTGCACGAGCCGGATGCGATCGGGGCGGACACCGAGCGAGAGGGCGGTACACATTTCCTCCTCCGAGGCACAGCTGAACCCGGCGCCCAGTTTGGCCAGCAGGGCCAGCACCATCGGCTGATTGTTGACGCTGGGTGCGTAGTACGGGGCGAAGCCCCCGGCGTGTCCCTCGACCCATCGCTGGTAGTTGTGCACTATTTGGTCCAAGTCTACCACGTTCACGGAGCACTCGGTCGGTCCTTGGGCAATGATTTGGCCCACCGTTTCCTCGACCGAACTGGGATAAAAGTCTGACCGATCGACCATCGCGGGCGGTTTGCGAACTATCAGCAACGCGCGCAAGCCGTTCCGCTTTTTATAGGGCTGCTTTGAGTGTGGAAATTCTCACCGTTTATCTAATCAGTTCGTAGATCGAATCGGTGGATTAGATTTAAATTGCGATTGAATGGATTGAGTGAAGATGGATGTGGTTAGCACCACAGGCAGGTTCACGTTGATTGGGTTTGTCTCCTCCTTAACATGAGATAATGCTTCATAGATCGATCATAGGCAATCTCATATCAAAAACGGATTGTTTGACGATCGTTCGTCGCTCAACTCTGATGCATCCATCTTTAAACGCCTATAGGTATGCAATTCGCACACCGCATGGATTTTATATGGAAAAAATGCTTCCGTTATTAACACGTCCTTTCGCTGCTGGCTTTATGGTGATAGAATTTCTGTAGTAACCGAGCAGCCATCCGGAATCCGGACCCCCTTCCAACCATGATGGAAGGCCCTTCGTTTCCTAGTTTCTTCGCGTTATCTGTATCCGAACACCCGTTACGCGGGCCGGGAGCTCATCTTCCGGTGGATGGCCCACCGAGTGCAACAAAGGATCGGAAAAACACTGCAAAAATATGACCGCCTCGGTCGTAAAGCTAAACATAAAGCACCGCGTAATCCGCCCTGTTGGCCGTAGCAAAATGGCTTCCGCCGGCCGCTGGTTAAAGGGGCCCGTAAAGATGGCCAAACGGCGGATTAATGGTGATGGCTGGCGAGGGACCCACAGTATTCTAGAGGGGTTCCAGGAGCTTTGGGTCGCAACTCGGATTGTTCGGAAGATGGTTACTTGGAATGGCTTTTTCTGCTAATGTTAGGATGCAGTTTTTTGCATCTTGTGGCCCCAGAATGCGATAGCACGTTCGGTACTTAACCGCTGTTTTGTGTGGAATTCGTGCATGAGAATAATAAAGGAGCATCGTTAGGGTCAAATTAAAGGATAATTGGAAGTGGGATGCCTTCCTGGTGTTCACAGGGTTATGTTGTTCGTAAGGGTCACCCGCTTTTAGCCATTTTTCAAGATAACTCTGGCGTGGGTTAATGAGGTGGCACGTTGTCTGCCAAATCGTCCACTGATTGCGCTCTGCTCATGATTTGTTGACGGAGGAAACGAAAAATTAGAAAAGCATCGTGCACAGCCCGTGTCTCTCGTGTCGTGTCTTACCTTCCTCACCGGCCGACATGACTCCTAGGATGACTGAGTCATCGATGAGTAACCGATGGGTTTGGATAATTTGACGAGTCACCGACAGCACGGGATCTGCGGGTGGGTTTTACACATCGCAAGCCAAAGGGCCCCCGAAGGCAAGGTAAACTGAAATCGGTCGATGAATCGATGTCACACTCGGTGTGTGATTTGATTAGACGGTTGTGTTTGTTTTGGAATTAGACAGCGGCAAAGGGCTAATTAACTCGAATATCCCATCGCGGAACCGGTCGGGGAGTTAACGGATCAATCAAGACTGCTGAAGAAACACACTGGAGGGCACCGGTACCGACCGAGATGTAGCCTCCGTGGGCTCCTGCAGCTGCAATCATTCGCAACGCTCGACTTGCCCAGTCACTTCGTGGCTCCCGTTTTACGCTGACGTCAGCGATGGGGGTTGCCTCTGGGGGTGTGTCAAGTTGGCGCTACCGTACCCAACGCACCCCGGTAGGCACTGCATTTTAATTCGCTCCAACCATTAACATGCAGCTTACGGCTGGGTTCGCAACGTCCGTGATCCACGTGAGTCATCGGCGTCCGTCGGAGTCGCTACTAGTAGGTACCTTGACGGAGTTCCCTTTCGTTGTGTGTCGAGGCCATTCCCCGGTGGAAGATACCGTGAGTCAAAACGAAATCGGACGTGACAACTAAAACTGTGACATTGTTTTAATTTTAACTAAATCTTTCAATATAGGGAACGCCAGGTCCGCCGGATTAAGGACTGGATGCTGCGCCACTTGGTTAGAATTTGATTGAAACAGGTTTGGTTTGGTTTGGCAGGAAGGTGACTTCGAAAGTCACGACCACAGGTCATTGTCCGTTTACTACCGTTGGGACATTTGATCACCTTTAAGGACCCTGGTCTGGTACAGTCGGACAGGAAAACGGGCTGGAAACGAGATGGGATTTAGAAAAACCCAATCATTTCCTTTTTACGTTGCAGATATCACTTCCTTTTTTAGTCATAAACAGTCGAGTCGGTTGGCTGGCGAATTCCGCATTATCACGCCGCACGTGACGTTGTTGGGGAAAAAATAAAGAGACGCAAATCCTGCCAATCAAGTTTTGAATTTAAAACAACAGGTTATCAGCCGGCAGCCGACCGGTTCGCAGGCCCGCTATGTGGGTCAGATAGACCGACTGAAGGCTCGGCTTAGAGTGACTCACGGTCGAGCCACAGCATCGTTTGAGTCACCCCAAAACGGAGAAGGTTCACCCTTCACCGATAAATTTGTGGTACTCGGCATTGCTTTGTGCGCGGTACTAAGACCTCTGATTTCTGAGTATCCGCACCGCACCGAGAGCATCGCAGTTCGTTGGCATCATCTTGGTACAGGGGCAGGGTTTCATCGTAGGTCTCCGATGCGTGAATTGTTTGATAATTGTCCGCACGCTTCCGAGCCGATCGACAGCGTTCGTCACATCACCATCGCCGTCGTTGGCTCGGGTGACGGCCGGGGGTTATGCTGCGCGGGTATTCCCTCCCCGTCCGCGTCACTGCAGCTCGTCAGCTGCGTCCCTGGTGCGATGAAGACATCAGCTGCGATATACAGCAGCGTTACCCGCCACCGAAGTGTGTAGTTCGCGATCAACTCCAAGACCTGACAGATCGCAGATCGTCAGCTCTGCGGTTCCGTGCAGTGGCGAAGGAAGCTAAGATTCACAGTTGCAGAATGGCCAAGTCGGATCACAACGAAAAGAGCAGCGGAATGGGATGCTGTGGCCGGTGTATGGAGACGATCCTCTGTAGGTCAGTAGTCGGTGTTGGGATTTTTCGACTCGTCGCGTGATGTGATAGTGTCCTCTTGTGTTCTCATTTCTCGATTTGAAAGTTGAAGTGAAACCGTTAGAATAATTTTGCTCGTTTGTTTCGTTCCACACAGTTGTTACGGTTGCATGGCACGGTTGGTGGCTAAGCTGATGATGTGCGTGTTGGTGATATTCCTGGTGTTCTTCGCCTACATCCGCTTCATCGAGCGAAAGGAGCCGATGCCAGCGCTGAAGGAAACCGGTATCCGGATGGTGCAGCTCATTAACCCCACGTTTTGAAGGTGGCAGTTTGTTGTTTTAGCTTCTTTCAATGAAACAATCTTCTCTGCGCTGTGATGCTCATACTAGTTTAAGGATAGTGTACGGTAGTGAATAAGTTTGTCGCCCACCGAACTGTTACCCGCCATTTAGTGCCAGCGAAATGTAAAATGTAAAAACACACACTCAGCTCTTCAATCTCTCAAGAGGAATGTATGCTACCAAAGTTAGCAATAAAGCCAAAACCCACAGTCAAACGAATCAGGACGCGTTAACGAACCTCGTGCTGTTTGTTAAGAGTAAAGTTTACTGTTTCTGATCGCCCCATAAAATGGATGTAAATGAAAAGTTGAATAAAGAAAAAAGCTTTTATCAAACCAGTGAATCGACGCGATGGGACAGTGAAACAAGGTGCAAGTTGATGACATAACTCGCTTCGTTTGTTCATTCCGGATGCGATCAAGGCTCTGGCGGTGACGAAGTAAAGGTGATTCTTCTGAAATCCTTGATCGTACAGAGTGATGTAACCGGACGTATTGAGGATTGAGGTCGTTGAGTGTAAAATGCAACGGGGCATGATGATTAATGAGATGCTCAATTGTAAAACATACAAAAACTAGTGTAAAGCCACCGTTAGCAACTCAATATCCGCGTACCGTATAAGCAGATAGGTTCCAATATATTTTAGTTCCGATTCTCAACCATGAAGTCGGCCCTTTCTTTCTGCCGTGTTGGGGAATCCGACTCCATTTGCCGATGGTGCCACCGGGAACGAGAAGCAAAACTCATTAATCGCCGTTGGTATCCTTCGGATGTCACCGGTCCGGCCACCTTATAGCCTGGTGCGCACCTTACAGCCTCGAACCTAAATTGCACCACCTTCCCCGCGGCACACGCGGAAGGTCAATTTGTAATTTTACCGAGCTTTTCCAAGTAATTAGATACCGTGCCCGGGCAGGATACGGGTCCCGGTTGGTGCGGAAGGTGGCAGGATTCTGGTCGTATCAGCAGAACGAACGTTGGAGTCGGAGCAGGATTCTACAACATTTCCTAGACGTCAATCGGCGGGGTAATTGTAGACTTAAGCCATTCGCAGGAACTTCACCCGGTTGGCACGGCGAATCATTCTTTCACCTCGCCCGGGTCCGGACCGCACCGTTGCGTGCCGCTTTTTATATCGTCCCCTTGGAAGGACGAGTGTGCGATTATTTTTTAACACATTCCACTGGCTGGCAGGCGTTATCTAATTTCAGCTCTGCAGGCATTTGCAGCAGCAGGATGGCGCGAATGGTGGGAAGGGTTTTGCCATCGTCTACCATTAGCAAATTACATGTCTCTTTCCGGTTCCGTCCGTGACCGGGGCTTGTGCCGGGACGAGACCAACGCCACCGGAGACTGTAGAATGCATCCGAAACGTTCTCGTTTGGCTGGAAGATTCCTTCGGGTTTCTCTCGAGTGGCCGCACGGACCAGACCGTAGCGAGCGCCCGGAAGAGTGACGGACAATTAGAGAAAATGAAATTCGAGAAAATTATACCACGGTGGACGGGTCTGGGATAAGTTTTCTTCCCTTCCCAACCGAACGCGCAAAAGGTGTACTTCTTTTCAGTGAATCCGATGACATTGCTCCGCTCCAATTAGGAGTATCTGGTGCTGCACCAAGCATTCAGCTTCCGGTTTGTATCGGGCATGGTTGCCCCGCTATAACATCTCGCAGCCCGCCGGGTATGTCATTGAATAAACAAGGAAAAGTAATTCGCGTCCAGTGCGCATCAAAGGTTCTTTTTAACGGTTTGAATATTACTTGCTTTGTGGACTTGACAATTTTCGGTTTCTATTTCTGTGTCATTTTGTCGTTTGTTTCCTTTCCTGTTTTGATGCTCCATTTTCTTGTCACCAGATTTTCAATCAATGATTGGCTTTTCTGTGTTCGAGATACAGTTAACACCAAAATTATTTGTAAAACTAAACCGGTAAGTATTGAACGTTTAAAATAGGTTCCAGTGCTCAACATTGTATACTTTCGTTTGGATATTTATTAGCAATGTCTACTTAGATGTCTGAGCTGGTCCAGCAAAACAATTGACAGCACACCTCGCGGTTGCGTACCGCTACAGAAGTAATCTTCGGCGGCTCCATTTGCGGGCAAATATTTGCGAACGAGTCGTCGAGGGCGAGAAAAAAGGCCCCCCAAGTGCCTTGATGATTGGCGTTACGAATCACCGTTTGAGTAGGAGAGCAAACGATACCTGTTTGCCAGGATGCCCCAGAATCGCAAGCAGACCAAGAGCAGACCGATGGGCGTACTTCATAAATAATCATTAGAAATCAGCCCCGTCTCAGCGACAAGATCCTTGTGGCTGCGTACTTTGCCCGTGCTTCCGGTAATTGTATTTGTAGAAAATTCCGAGCCTCTTTGGCCATTGGCTTGGTTATTGCTTTTGGGCGATTTTCTTCACTCGGTGAATTTATTTATGAATGATTGGGAATCCAAACATGTTTGATGATTCCGTGTTTTTATTATGCTGATCCAGATTAAAGCTCTGGCTGTAGGGGCCGTCCTTAGGGCATTAATTACCTAATGGTTGCCCCCGGAACGTGTTGCGTAGTTATTTTGCAATGTTTCCCCGGGATGCGGAAACCCCGTGTGTTGCATTCCGGCGGCAATCAGTGTGATCAGTTTGCAGTCCAATTGGCAAATTGATTCATTATTGATTCCACCCGGTCCTGCATTAATTGGCTGGTGGCGCGCGATGCTCCCCGGGGACACTTTGCATAGCCCCGGCATTCCGGTCGGAAACTGAAGCGAAATATGAGTAATAGATATGCACGGGGCGTACTAAAAATAATGCAACAATGCAAACGCCCCGGGTCTGAAGCTGAATTTAAATTTCACATCATGCTCCTGCCGGGACCGGGACACATAGCGGAACAGGGAACATTCCCGGCGGGTTGGATGATGCCGGGGACCACCCCGGGGTCGGAGGGGAGGGTTCGTTCGAAAAGGGTGTGACTCAACGCAGCTGGCCGTAGGGCATAACGAGTCCCCACACCGCGCGTGTGGCTGGGTGTGAAGAGTTATTTAGAGATATTTCAATAATTGGCCATGATGACTCACTTCGTGTGGTGAATCTATCAATCACTAATCGCGAACTGGTATATGGCTTTACGGACCGGACCGGTTTGTTTTTGTAGGTAACAATTGGGAATTTATTTATTATCCTTAATCTATATCACCTTTAAGTTGATCATAATTCTATGCAATACACCTATGGGTTGTTACAATTTTCGATACGGTCGGAAACGTTCTTTTTTGGCCTTCGTCCTTCGTTTCGGCACTTATCTCCATCATCGACTCTAAACGTTGACCATGGAGCGGCCTCTTGAGTTTAGCTAATATCCAGAAGTCACATGAGACTAAGTCAAGCGAATTTGGTGATTGTGGAACGATACGAACGTTTGTGGAGAAATTATCACGAAATGATCACCAAACCTCACGAGGAACTTGAGCCAAGACTTCTCTCCAAAAAGCTGGTCTATTCTATAATACTATAAAGATTAACAGTTGGAAGTTGGGCATAGTTTAACGCATTATTTTTATTTGATTAACTTGTAACAAACTTGCTACCAACCAAGGTGGAGATGATGAAGTGTACTGACCGAGCACCGAGCACAGATCGCGGTAAGAGAGTTAACAAGTTTTCTCATTACTGCCAATTTCGTGGCGTGGCCAGCGTGGAAAATATGACTTCCAACTTCCAATCCGAGCCGCCATAAATCTCTGGCTCTGGGGTTTCAATTCATGAAAGTCAATTCGGTGAAACTCCGCCCGGGCACATCGGCGCAACCGGCACGAACCGGTCCCGGGAATCGGGTTGGAACTGCCACAAACCGCGACCGAGCGCGGCCAGGGCGGAATGATGGTAATGAGAAACCTCGACCCTTCCCCGGGGGGATGCATAAAACACTGCAAACCGATCCGCACCGAGTCCGGATGAGTCAATCCTTACGGCTGCCGGCCGTCTATAAAGGGCTTGGCCGTGAGGACGATTTTTCCGATCCGCCTCGGGACGTTGTCAGTTGAGTTCGGTCGGGGTTACTGGTGGCTGTGGTTTTCCGGTGCCGCTGGAAGTGATCCACCCCCGTCCAATTGATGTCCGGAAGGCCGTGGTTACGAAGTTGCCACTATCGGCGTGCGGAGGAATTCTTCCACTTGGTGTCTGAGATCGATCCCCGGTGGACATCCAAATGCCAATGCACGTAAAGGCCGTACCAAGGCTGCGGGCGTAATTGAACTAACGCAAAGTCAACCACCGGCGCTGCGACGAACACCTTCGGCGCTGTTTGTGTGTTCTACTCGAGACTGCCTTCTTTTGGGGCCCCTGGAGAGGTAGTAGTTCCGAGCAGCACTGGAAGCGCATTCCGAAGCGCCGGTGTATGAGTGCTGGCGATGGTGCAATCGGTGCAAAGTGCAACCAGTTCTCGGTCGCCAGGGGCTTCTTCGCGTCGCTAAGAAGTTCAACCACACTCAGCGTGGTGCATCGTCGTGTGTTGCGTGTAGTTTCGGGCCCCAAAAGAGAGTGCGATCGGCCTAAAATAGCCCCCAAATTTGTAACTCATCGAAGCGTCGTAGGAAAGTGAAGTAATAGATTTGCAAGAATTAGCATCATCCAGGGATAGTTGCGATCGGAGGTGTGTCCCGTGGTTTGTATGACGTCTAGCGAATGGCAAGCGATCGTTTGACTTCCAAATGCACGCTTTCGTTGCTGGTGATGGTGTTCCTCGTGCTCGCCGTGCTGGTGACGCTCGCCGTGACGCTTACCTCGCACACGTCACCATCGGCGGACTCCGGGCTCCACTCCGAGTCGGTTGAAATTGCATCGCCCGAGTGCATCGTCGCTTTCGACGATGGGCTGGTGGTCGGCAGCCGAAGACAAACTTTTACGGCGCTCGGCTACTGCGCCTACGAGGGCATTCCGTACGTGGAGCCACCGATTGGCAGGTTGCGATTTAAGGTAAGCACGTCACGAACTGAGAACTAAGTGATCGTCGTCGTCTGCTTCTCTTGAACTGCAGGATCCGCAACCGGTGCGCTTCCGGGGGTCTCGGGTTTTGGGGAACGTATCACGGGCCTGCCCACAAGCCTACGCGGCCCACATGGACCCGCTGGCCACGAGCGAGGACTGCCTGTATCTGAACGTCTACACAGGAACCGTGGCGAAGGAACATGATGATGACGGTGACTCGTTGTGGCCGGTGCTTCTCTGGATTCACGGTGGATCGTTCGTTGTGGGGTCCTCCGAAACGGACATCTTCGGACCGGAGTTTCTGGTGGACCAGGTAAGTATTTTCGTCAAAACATCTCGTTAAGCTTTGTCAACATCTAAACTTCATTCTGGAAACGTCAAAACATCATTCTGGAAATTTCAGCAGAATGAAGTTTGACGTTTTAAAAGTCAAGTAATCGTTAGTTTGAATGCCAAACACTAGATGGAGATTCAGACAGTAAAATAACTGAGCACAGGGAAACCAAGAAAAAACCCATAATAAACGACTAATCATTTAATACCCGTAGGGCATCATCGTGGTGACGTTCAACTATCGGCTCGCGGCCCTCGGCTTCCTATCGATGCCCGATCTCGGCATCAACGCCAACCTCGGTCTGCTGGATCAGCTGGAAGCCCTTCGCTGGGTCGCCCGCAACATCCGGCAGTTTGGCGGTGATCCGCACCGGGTCACGCTGTGCGGCTGGAGTGCCGGAGCAGCCGCAGTAACCTACCACCTGTACTCTCCGGCCGCCAAAGGCCTCTTCCAGCGGGCCATCGCGATGAGCGGCAGCATGACGCAATCGTGGGCCTACGACTACGACCCGGACCGGTGTGGGCGCGAATTCCTGAAGGCGAACGATGCGACAACCAGGGAGCAGCTCCAGGACCGACCCCTCGACCGGCTGATGATATTCGGGCGCGAGTTTCACATCGATTTCTTCTCGCTCTTCTACTACTGCTTCCTGCCGACCGACGACACCTACCGGGCGGGCCGTGAACTGCGCTTCGTCGGACGTGATCCGTTCGAAACCGTGCGCACCGAACCGCCCGTCAGCGATGTTCCGTTGCTCGCCGGGTACACCACGCTCGAGCACGGCAACCTCTTCCTGGAGCGCGATTTTGGCCAAACGTCCAACAATTTCCCCAACTTCAACCGGACGCTGGTGCCACTGCTCGACGCGTATCTGCAGCGACGGGCTACGGATCGAGCACCGCAGGCTCGCAACAGGTCCTCGGCCGGTCCGGACTTTTATCGGCAGCTTGCCTCGGTGGCGGACATTATCTACGGCATCCAGTATTTCGTTCGGCAGGCCGCACCGAAGATGCGCTCTCCGGTGTACCGGTATCTGTTTGCGTACGATGGTGCGTTCGGATACGCCAAGAACTGGTACTACCGGAACCAGATAGTGCGCCGGCCGGGCCCGATGCACGGTGATGACCTGGGGTACCTCTTTACGCCGTACCTCTACCGGCGGAAGTACTGGCAGGCGGTCAGGGTGCCGGGCGATCCGGAGGACGCCACGCGAGCAACACGTTATCGGGCGGAACGTCGAGTCCAGCGACGGATGGTGCGGCTGTGGTCCAACTTTATCAAGCACGGGTAGGTTCAGGGGCCGGCGGTAGGCCCGATGCAAAATTCATCAATCATCCCGGAACGGAAGCTCGGTGTGCAGGCCTCGGGATCTATTCCGGGACTCCACAACAGATATTTAATTTAATAGACACTCCACAGGCCGGGACACTTTCGGGGTGTTTGCCGAACGGAGCACATCGGTGATCGGTGACTTCACTCACTGGTGTCATTATCGTCGGGCACAACTTCGAAGTGGTCGTGGTACCAGGACTTGGGACTGGAGGCTTCTAAGCCGGCCCCCGCGGGAGTCACTGCGGTCTCGGTATCATATTTGCGTTATTCATACCGTCATTTATTTGCGCATTTCAAATGCAAATACAGCAGGCCGGGCTGCCAGTTGTGGTCGATCTAACGACCTCGGCTTTAGACGGGGCGTAGGTTTTCGGGACTGCTTCCCGCACGGGAAGCATCTCGAAGCAAGGGTAATCAATCATTGCGGCTCTCACGCCTCCTGGGAGTGGCCGCGGTGGGCTTTCGGAGCAGATGAAATGTGAGCCACGGCGTACGCGATTTAATCAAATATGACGGGAATTAGGTTTCGAAGGACTGCACCGAGTGAACGCCATTTGGCAGTGGTCACCGAACGGAAGGATTACATTGACGATTTGCTAGTGATTATTAGTAAACAGGAACTGGCAAGGATATTCCATAATTGTCCCATCACAATTTTATGCTTCAAAAGATACTTTAGGACGTGTAAAAAAGTAACAAAAACCACACAAGGTCACGAAGGCGCCACTGGCCGGAAGCGGATCCGAAGCATACGGCCTAATGGGTCCCCGATTTGGGGCCCTTCGGCTACGAAAATCACTGAAAATTGCCCAATTTATCTGTTTCTTCCTCCCGACCCCGGTTCCTGGTCCGGTTTCTTGGCCACACACATACACACGAACGATGCCGGCAGAGTGTGCGGCAACCGAAGGCAGCAAATTTCCACAATTGATAAATTTCATGAATATTCAAATCGAAGCAGAACATTCTGCCGGGAATCGATTTCCTTCGCCGATTGCGGCGGGCAATCCGAACCGAGAAAGCGAAAGCGGATCGTACGAGTCGGCCCAAAAAAATGTGCCGTCCTCCTAGGAGGCCGCCCTTTGGGAGTCCTTCCGCTCTCGAACCGATACACGAATTTGTCATCCATTTTTTTGTTGCCCCGGGTGCCGTTCGATCCGTATTCCTCGCCTATCTGTGGCCTCGTTTCGGCTCTGTTGGCTTTCTGAGGTCCTACATCCTTTTCTCCTTTCTTGCCGGCTGTTGGGGGAAAAATTACACTACTTGTTATTTGCTCCGCTCGTTCGTTAGTTAGGTGGTGCCACTTTCGTTTGACATTCGTTACTCGATTTTATTGTCCATTTCTTCGTCCCCCTTCGTCTGTGTTGTGTTACATCCCTTCGCTCTCTTTTTGGGGGACGCGCGCCAGGATCTGGCATATGTCAGCGGGAACCATTTTTTTCGCCACACGCTTACGCGTCCTCCCGTTTCAGTAACCCAACGCCGGCGGTGGCCCGGAACGCTCGAACGCTCCGGTGGCATCCCTACAACGATCCGTCTTCGGGCGGGCACTACCTTCGCATCGATCGCCGGATGCAGCTCCTGCCGGTCGCCGATGCGGAGAACCCTTTCTATCGACTCTGGGACCGTGTGTTCGGCTGTCTGTACGAGTTCGAGTGCGATTTCTTGAACGTTAAGAAATGACGACGATTGAGGAAGTGCACGGCGATGGAAAATCAACAATCAGCTTTTGCATCATCCGGGAAAAAAGGACTCCAGCCACACCTGGCCCGAGAGCCAGAAGTCACCAGTCAAGTCACGAACTCACAACATGGTAATGTAAATACGGAACAGGAAAAAAGAAATGAACGGAACCGGGCCCAAAAGGACTGGCTTCTGCGGTGTCGCCCTCATATGCCGATTGTCGATGATACAGTCAAATGTAAGTAATGAAGTGGCGTGGCTTGATTAATGGTAGGATGATTGCAAAGAGGATAGGATCCTTCCCGGGCGACGACGACGATGGATCGGGGAAGGTTTCCGCTGAGCTCGTTACGTGTTCGGACACGGAAGTTCAGCATCGTGTGTGCGACATTCGGTACGGGTTTTTATGCAAATATCGGGAGAGACAAAATGGTGGACGGCAAGCAGCACAGCTGATGGTTAGGTGCAATCGATGTTTGAATAATAAATTCGGACTTTTGCTCTCCTGCTTTTTGGGCGTTAGTTTTTTTTTTACTGATGAGAACTCTATTATTACCGCTCATTTTAAATCAGCAAAAAAAAGGTTCATTACAGTCAGTTGACAGACACAACCGATTACAATCCTGGTGAATATTATTCCGGACAAACCGTAAAAGGACTTCCGGACTGCAATAACACGGTTCACCGGCGGAACGATTTCGACCACGGTTTGTAATCGAGATGGTATATGCAAGACACAAGGGTTCATAAAACTGCCTTAAGCCCCAGCAGCACCAAGCCCGTGAAAAGAAGGTAAGTGTGGGCTCTGACCGTTAGTCAGAGTTAATGGATTTGCAATGGCTGCAATGGTGCCTTCCTATGCACCGGGCGCAATCTAGCGAAATGGAAACCGACACGGGTTCAGGTGGCGGACCAGAGACCAGAAAAAAAAATTGGAATGCCCGGAAGTCCGCTCAAATCCTATCGTTACACGGCGGAGAGCTTGAGTCGTAATTTATGGACGAACTTTGATTCCAATTTATTTGCGCGCCAATCTTCGAGCAATTCGCGGGCACGATCAAAAAGTCCCCTTTTCCGGGCACACTAATGGCACTCGAACTCGAAACTGTTGCCCAGTAGTAGTTAGATTACGAGGGTAGTATTTGATTACACCGACGGCGCCGAGGCAGTGTTTTATCGTGATTTTATTCTTGCCTTGAAGACGAAGTGAAGACGCACGTCGCGCGGAACAGACCATCGCGCTTCTTGATTTAATCTGGCAAACTTTTCAAAACATATTTCTTTCGCAACTGTCCCCTGTTCGCTGATGTTCTTCAAGCATATGATGCAGCTCTCGTTAATTTAATCTCGCCCAGAAGAAGGATCGCTGCTCCGACGGCCGTCCTTTGGCAGAGCGACACACGTGCCGCCGGCATGATCATTGCATACGCAAACAACTTCATTCGGTCCACCCCATAGGTATGGCCATAAATTTGAGAGCACACAGAAAAAAAAGAGAATCGGTCCGCCTCGTTCCAGGGAATCACACCCTCACCGTGTGAAAGGTTACTTTCTAGGATGCGCGCCCTTCAAATCAGGGCGCTCCGCCGTCTTCATCGTCGTCGATATTATTTCTATTTATTTCTTCATTATCGAAAAAGGATTTTCCGACGGCGAAAAAATTTCCAGAGTATCTCCATTTTATTTTTTGGTCAGCTTGAGGCCGCACTTGCATTTTTGAAATTTGTCACCGCGTTGCTAAACGCTTTTTATCTTTACCAACCTCTTTTATCTGTTTTAAGGATTGATTTCTTTGATTAAGTTGAATGGAACCGTTCGCCGAATCGGCTTCTTCCCCTGGCGTAGTTCGGCACCGCGATTGCCTTCGATCCATTCCGATGTAGCAACTTCTTCAACGCCCCGGGGGGAGATAGCGTTCAACAAACTTTGGCTGTTCCACTGTGGGAACGGAGGAAGGATAATGATGCCATTAAGCCCGGGTCTCGATCGGTCGGTCGGTTCGGTTCTTACGGATCTCGCTCATCATCAGCCTCTTCATCGCCGCCATCAACAGGCTCATCTATCATTTGCATAATGTTGCCTTCGCCGACGGAACGATAGAGTTTACTGTCGGCACCGGAAGTCACGGCAAAGAAACTTGAAGCGACTCTATACCTGACTAGTTTTCGTCAGCCCATTTTCGGATCGCACCCTCTATCAGGCTTTAGGTGTCGTGAAGACAGTCTTTAAGTTTCGCCGATTAAAGAAAGTCGAAGTCGGTAAATAGAAATGAGAAATCCGTCGTCCCCAAAGAATGTGAGCAAAAAAACACGACTAAATATTGGAAATAGCGACGGGATATCGATACCCGGTGAAAGAGACAGGACCCCAGGGCACTGGCCAGCGCATAGATTGCTCTGCAGGTGAAGGGCGCTTTTCTTTTCAATCACTGGCCTCGGCCAGTCTTAGGGACGGTTGTTCGTGAATTAAGTCCCCGGCAGAACCGGTAGGACCGGAGAGTGTGTTTGGTTAACACTAAGGGCAGGCGCAGACCCTTTCCAGACAGACCAACGACATGAAACCTCAATCAACGCCAATGCGGCGGCCCGAGACAGGCGCCCGTAGAGACGCTTCCTTCAGGAGCTGCGCCATTGAAGTGTGAAAGAGAGTGTCATGTCTCCGGCGCTCGGTGTCTTTCACCATCTAACTTCGTGATTGTATCGCACTTCAAAGATCGATTTTTAGTCGAGTTATTTGGCTTCTTTTTTGTGCTAACACGAGTTCACCACCAGTTCCAGTTCGGTGCATCTTCGAGGGGAGAAAAATAAATAAAGTTTGCTTTAGAGAACGTCTTTCAACGGCAAAACCCCCTTTTGAAACACGAGAGCGATTCGGATGAGCAAAAAAAAGGGCTCCAAAGATTGGCAGTCCGTTTGCGAAGACTGTCGCCACGTCAGCCGATCTCGAGGACTTGACTGTGCGCTCGGCACTTCAGTCTCTGGTCGTTACCAGGAGAACGTTTGCCGTCTTTTTGGCCCCGGTTTCTTTTCTTGCATCCTTCCTGGGACCGGGGTGGATGCATCCTTTTCACTAGCAGGAGCCACGATTCCAGTGTAGTGCCGATGCTGTTTAAAATTGTATGCAAATCGTTTCATGAACCTTTGAAATCGCCACATTTACCATTTTTTCTACGATTAACACTATTCATCTTTGTGTTTGAAGGCTCCCTATGCTAGAGGTGTAAATGAAAACTCTACACTTTCGAGATGCGTGCGGTGAATGAGAACAAATCGCTTCAAAGTGAACAATGCGCTTTGGCCAACAGCAAATGCAATTTGGTGCAAACTTTTCTTGTTCCTTCTTTTCTATCGCTGAGCAGCAAGTGTGCTCGTCTGCACCACACGTCTGCACCATGCCGTATACATTACAGCCTTGCACCGTAAATTCCAACCGCTAGTGGAAAGTTATTTCACTCAACATTTAAAGTTTCCATCAGGCGAACGCGGCGCCGTCCGCTCCGTGGGAACACTTTTCCCCGTGGAATGTGTATTTGCGAACGTGAATGGAAATTAATTTGTAGCACACACCGGGCCTCCCGGGGATCCGGGTGTGGTCTTTTTGAGAAAATGCAAATCAAGCAATTATTACATTGAACATACACGCTGACGCCGTGACGGAAGCTTTGCGCCAGGATTCGCGCAGGTGAGCACCATCCCCGTCTCGGTTGCAGCACGCGCACCGCGAGAGGTGTAAAAAGATTTAAATAAATAATTCAACCGACGGTGCTGGTTCCGGCCGTGCTAATGCTGAGAAATGTGCATGCGGCAAACGCAAATGAGCAAACACGGAATGGGTACCGCAGCAGCGCCACGCCACGCGTTTGGTGGGTTTTCCATCCTGTTTTCGTGAGCCAGGACGACGATGGACGACGACGGTACCGAACGGCAAAACCGCGGTAATGCGCGATGCCAGATGTGAAAAGTTAGCTGGCAGCAGTTTTTTGGCAAGCAAATCACGATGTTGGTTTTTTATAGGACCGGAAAGTAACAGCAGACTGCGTTTGAGCGGTTTGAGCGCACGAAGCTCCTTTTCAATGGAGGTGCTAAAATGTTTCATCTGAAGCCTACTTTTCTGAATGTTTGTTAATAACCCAACCCAACTTTGAAACAATCCCCATTGCATCAGGAGGCCCACTTGTAAAAGGGACACTGATTGCTGGGCAGAAAGGGCGCGCGTCCCAATAGTTTAATCAACTTTTCGGCACAAGGCCATTTCCGAAACGGCATTTAAGGCTCCCCGGCGAGCTCGGATTTCTTCTCGAGCGCCCAAATGCCACAAGTAACAGCTGCAATCACATCACCATGGTGACGTTGGTCGTGGTGATGATGAAGCATTGTTTTGACGGTTTGCACTCTGCACTAATGGCTCTGGCGCTGTGGCCGTCTCGGTGCCGACGTTGACGAATTTTGGGGTTTCGATTGTCGTTCTTGAGGTTCGTCAGCTGCGCTTTGTTTCATTCAAGACACTGAGCCGATGGTGCTCTGGCAAGTTTTAAAATAATCCTTTTTCGGTTTCATTTTTAGGACCGGTCGGAGCCTGAGATAATTTCGGTATCCTCAAACTATGAAGCCGTGAAGTAAACTCTATGGTAAGTGCTGTATTTTAAAATAGTATCTCGACGGTCCCATAGTGTTCCCGATCCCGAGTGGATCCGAGCTGGCCTCCTTCCGCAACGCGCGGCACTGCAATTAGTTTAAGTCACTCAACGCTCGGTTGGAAGGCCCGGGACCGGTTCGACGTTTATCTTTTCCGCACGACGAAGCTGGCGCTGATTGCACCGACTAGTGTTTTAGTTGCTGACGCTGACTTGACTTGTGATGATGACTTTTTTCCCCCTCACAAACAATTGACACGCTCCGCTTCGCTAGCGAGTTTTTCGAGAATGTTTTGCAGCTGAAAGTTGCGGCTGAAGTTGATTAGCTGCCACGCTCCAGCATCGGCAGAGGGCTTTTAGTCACTGGCTTTATAATCAAGGACACAACGATGGCCGTTCAAGAGTCGTCCGGATGAGAGGCAGTCTATAAATTATTTATCACATCCGGTAAATCATTTCTATGGGCTCGGGATTGGGGGGGCGGGGGCCCCGTAATTGATTGCTGCAACGTGTCGCGCACTTATGTTTAATGTTGTCCTTCGGAGCACCTTTATTGGCGGTGATGCCGGTGGTGCCCGTGAGGAATGCTTTTGTTCGTGGTAAATGTAGGACCACGGCATTCACGGCATTTACATCGGCTTCGGCCGGGCCAATTAATCCAATTGACACCTTTTATGATCGTTAATTAATAGCTGCCACCGATGACGTGGCAATTGTTAATCGCCTGCACCCTGAGGGTCCTCATTCAAATAGTTCCGAGAGGGAAGGTTTTTCCTCGCCCTCCGCGGGGAAAAACCGCGGCCTGCGGAATGTTTGCGCTCGATTTTTGGTAAGAATGGCATGGCATCGGCAGTAAATCATTTCCTTAACAACCTTATTTATGGGCTCGTGAAAGCTTTACGGGTGTCTGGGGTCGATCATCGAATCGGTTGGGTGGGCGCCCTGTTCATATTTTTATGGACCCTATTCGGGAGGTTTGAATATTTTTTCCCGCCCACCGCTCGTTCGCTCGCTCGCCGTGTGTCCGTTTTATGGGCAACCAAATTACGCACGTAATGTTGCCCTGACCCTGACCGTACCGTACGGGTTTATTGTTATTCAAACAACGGGCGGGCCCAGGTGGTACCAGGTGGGTAAGTAAACGGTCTGATTTCCATATAATTTTTAGCACTCTATTTGCGCGACACTTTGAATCAATTGAATGAAGCTAATGACGAGCCGTAAAACACGGTGACGCCCATTACCGGGCCCCCGTTCCTTGGCGATTACTTAATTGGCTTGCGCAATCAGTAAAATGGCAGTGGCAGCCGTGGCAGCCTCGGTGTGTGACGGATAATTGGAATTTAAAAATATGAATCCTGCTAGGCCTATCAAGGGCACCTAGGGACCTCTCGCACTCACTCTCTGAATGTGATAGATGATCCTGTCGGAACGACCGATCCAATTTTCCACCGATTTAGCCACGCAGACCACAGAACCAGAAACGCCAGTCAATGGAGGCGCTATTTTCGCTGCTAGTTTTTTTCTCTCGTTGATGTTGCGTGCACCGTTGGCTCGCTGCAACCGCCGGAAATAATTAGTGCAAGTGTCCGGATTTAATTACCTCACCATTTGCACCACCGTCCGGGTGAGTGTGCTGATGTGGCTCAGCGAAAATCGGTCGCCTAAATTGATCGGTTTCATCGAACCGGAAAATAACGATGACCGTGGGAAAACGCGTCGATGCTGATCTGGCACAGGGGCGGTTTATTTTGTGGTTTTCGTTCCATTTTTCCATCGGTCCTGAGGCCTGTCAACGGGAGCGCAGGTTAAGCTCCGGTCGGGCGTCGCCCGCGAAGTGTAATTAGATGAATGTCAATATTTGCAGTAGCGTTTTAATGTGTTGCTGTGGAAAATGTGGTCCTGTTAGAGCTGCGGTTGACGAATGCGCCACAGCGGACGATTACCGTTCGTAATAGACAATTCAACGCAAAACTAATTCTCGAGCGGATCGTCTCCTAATCAGGAGGCAAAAAAGGGAACCGGTCACACTCTGTTCGATCGTTCTCATTTTCTCGTTAGTGAAAGTTCGTTCGCTGGTCCGAAATGTCCGCAGAAGTTGTTAAAGAGTTGGCCAAGAGTTTCCCCTTTGCGATCGTATTGCGAATCGTCCAATGTGTGGACATCACGTTACGCAGTTTACGGCCACCACGTGGCCGTCTCGGCCTGATTGGTCTCGTTGCCATCGGAGACCCTTAACCCTGGCCACTGCAACAAGTGAGTTGGGTGGGCGCCCTTCCATTTTGGGGGGGGCTGAACTCTGTTTCGATAATGATTACTTGGAATTGGACGATACGAGCCGACCGACCGAACGGTGTCCTGTTACGTGCGCTACACCATTTGGAGGGCATAATTTGTGAGCCCCAGCCCGAAAACTATGCCTCGGATAATTTGGTCAATTATGGGGTGGCCTGCCAAATTAGGTTTGCTGTTCGCCAGCTGATAATGAGGTGTGCGTTCTTCGTGATTTGATGTCGCATCGCGAACAGCCCTAATTAAGTATTCGCTTCGTTTTACCACCAAAGGATGAGCCTCTCCCGGCACTGTGTTGGCCGTTTGAGAGGGCAGTTATTTATCATCGTCAAATATCAGGGCCCAGCGTCGCTGGAGATAGGGCCCGGGCATCCACCCAGAGAGTTACGATGGCGGTGATAAATTAAGGCTCCCAACACGAGTGATGTACCGGGAAGCTGTCCATGCTGTCCGACAGCTTCACAGTGTCGGTTAAAGGGCGATGCAACTCGGTCCCAGCTTCCTTCCTTCACGAGTAGTGTGTGATGTATTAATCGGTAAACACATCCTCGGGGCAGATCAATATTACCTTTATCAGAAATTTTCATTTCTACATAAGCTATCGGTGGTGTTTGAGGTAGTTTAGTACCGCTTGTCGCAATAATGGAGCGTAATATTTATTGAAATGTTTACTGCCTCGGACGCGGTCGGCGCAGACGATGCCGTGGCTCGCAATGATTTATTGGGTGGAAGAATGTAAATATTATTGTTTTCCTTCGTCGTGCGCCCCCGTTTGCAGATAAGCATGTTTATGTTTTTTCTTCGCCCCACGGTCCACGGCAACCCGTCTCCCGATGCATCCGTGCGCTGCTGACCGATGGTTAGCTGCGAGCCGAGAAAATGCGGAACGATCTTCTGGGAACGCTGGGCAGACGATTGGTACCGATGGTTGTTTGTGCATTTCCGTTATGACGGGGGATGGCCGGTGCGTGGCCAGAGCACGGTACGCGGGCGCGGTACACTGATAAACGACCGGCAAACCGATGGAGGCGCCTGGTGGACGATGAACATAATTTATTATGTTCCCGCTGCGTCCGGGACCGTTCCGGCGCTGCTCGTCCTGAACGTTATCAACCATGCCGGTGCTGGTCTAATTACCAGAAACTATGCGAAGCTTTTTATCATCACAAAGGGTGTAAAGCTGTCTCGATTTTTTTTATCTACGGTGTTGTTCATTTAAAGTTCTCATTTATTATGTTCCGTTGTGAATAGTTTTTTTTCATAATTTAGTATTTATTTAAGTGTTTTAGTACAAAAAGCGGCACACCAATCGAAGTCTTATGGCTGATTCAGGCTCTGCTGGCCTTTCCCGAATAACAACGAATAATGTTGTTCATCTATTCGTAGCACACAATGGAGCGGAACGAAAGCTAAACCCTGGGCCTGGCGGTATGGTTTGGCTCCGTTTTCAATTTATTCCAATTTTATATTGTTGCGGAGCGCGAATGAATCATCGCCGGGCCAGTGTTCCGTCCGCAGTCCATCGTTCAGCGAGAAAACTAATCACGTCCATTAGTTTATTGCAGTCAACCGAACCGGAAAACGAACGCTACATTAACGGCCACGGCGGACCAAATGCAAATTGTGCCTTCGACTCGATGGCCCGGCGGGCCGTTCGATAAATGAGCGGTACAAGCGGTTCCGGGCCAGAAAGACCGTCGGTATGGCCGGAAAATCATCGCTAAGCCGTCAGCCAGCCCGCGAGCGAGCCTTGTGTGTTTAATCCTTAAATATTGCATCCCATTCAATTAGCATTTATCGTTCATTTTGATCACCCATCCTGGGCGTGACTGATCGATGATGCGATTTTTTGCCGTTCCGGCCGTTTGAGAATAACTGAAAAACGGGCTTTAAAGTGTCGCGCCAGTGCCAAATCTCGGGCGTTTTTGTTTCACCCGCAATCGTAACGGAAAAGGTGGACAGTTTTTCTTTTCGGCGGCGGTGCTCGAAATGATCAGATAAATGAAGCAATTTATGGTGCCATTAATTTCGGAAGCTCGGAGGCGCACCGGCCAGGAAGCGTCGACTAATAGTGACGGATTGAGTGCGGCCCCAGTCGAACCGGGAGTTGACATATGCTGCCGGTCCGCGCCCAGTGCCGCCGTCTGGCCCGTGGAAAAGGGGGCCGAAAGAGCGAATAAATGATGGCGAGCGTTTTTCCAAGCCTTTCTACACCCTCCCCCGTGGGAGTTCTGTGTGTGTGGGAGGGGAAAGTGATTTCCCTTGTAACGGGTGCCACGGGTTGATGGGATGTAGATGTGGGGTGAAAAATTAGCCCCGGAAGCTATTTCAGGGAGGAACCTTCTTCCGGGGATTTCCTTGCGTTCTCGGTCGATTGGGCACACCATCTCGGAGCACCGCACCGCGTGTCAATATATTTCGCCCTGGCCTGGCCTGGCGCGGGCTGTCACGATTAGGAGGATAATAGGGAAACCCGGGGCGATTTGTTAATAAATAAGGGGTATTGCGTGTGATGTGCCAGTAATAAAATAAATGTTTTTTATTGTTGCTGGATGGCCAGAGTGGGAAGAGAACAGGGTACGGCATTCGCTACCAAAACACGATAAATTAACGATTGATCTGTGGGCTAACGATGGGGGCTGCCATGGGTAAAAGGTTGGGATGGGTTGCAGTTCCGGTCCTGATTAATATCGGGGCATTAAAACACATCTTTTGTTTAACGACCTTTCTAACATTCACTCCGACAGTTCCCAAATTCCCTTACAGCGTTTTTATTTTAGGTACATGATGGGCCAAAAGATAGAACATTACCTACATTACTTACTATCAATTTTGAAACATTATTGATAGTTGATAGACATTATAGCTGGAAATCAATCTCATAATAATCTGATAAATAAATTCATATGCAACGTAGAATGCTGCAGTTAAGATAAAATAATAATCAAAAGAGGGAGAAGCTTGTCATATGCAACATCAAATCCTGTATCCTGATCCTGCAATATGCATTCCGCATATTGTGGTTACTTTATCAATTAAAACTCGCTTCAATTAAAACTTTCCTAATAACACAGGCACCACCCCCGGGTGGTCATAAGTCAAAATCCAACATTCGATGTCGCCCGCCGGTCTTTGAAAACTCCAAGCAAACAAAGTCCAAAGTCCAATCCCAAGTGCAAACGCCGGTTGTTTATCCGGCATTCCAGCGCAATCCATCGTCCAGGCCGGGCCTTTTCAATTATGGAAAAACGTAGAATTAAAACTAATTCTCGTCAGCAGTGGCCGGGCAGTCGCCAGTTGGACGGTTGACGACGTGTGAATGAGTTTTTATTTATCTGGCACCTCGTTCCGCAGAGACCGCAAAAGTTGGCTCATACGTTCGGCTGGCCAGTCCAGTCAGCTCTTACGGCGCACAGTGTGGCTGACGATTTTTATCATTAATTTCCCTCTGTCCGTCTCCATTTGACGCCGGAACGGACACTTCACTCGACTGGCTGACATTTGCCCCGACATTTGTGGGATTTCCTGTTTGCCGTACTCCGGAGTGGGCCCGGCTGGTGCGGCGCGGGAAAGTTGCCGCCGGTCATAAATATCAACAGAACCTAAATTAAACTTTCCTGATTTAATATTTAATTTACTATTTTTCAAACTGCTCCGCTCAGCTGCTTGGCCCAGAGTAGACGGGTTGCCTCGGGAGTAGTACCTCCACTGATGCTGATATAAATGGATAAAAATAAAACAAAACTGGATAAGCCCGGGAGCCAAGGGAAAGAAAAATCTCTCATTGCATTGCGGCTGTTCGGGCAGCAGTGTTTGTCTCGGGTTTTCTTCTCGGTTTTGTTTGTGTGGTTCTGTGCCATTTATCACCGCAATTTTAAATTACGTTGCATTCCGTGCCAGGGGCGTTATTCGAGAACGTTAATTAACGACGTTTGTTTTGTTCAAAATTGCGATTGCAACAACGCTAAAGTTAATGCTTCCGTTGAACGTTTTTAATTTCGAACCCAAACTGAGTAGGCTGCGTTAGTCAACTGTCAAAGAGAAGTTAACCGTTGCATAAGACGGTGGAGTGCTCCGTGAAAAGTCAATCAACTCCAGCTTCCTTAAGACACGGTAAGTACAGGGTTCATCGTAGTCGATAGAAACTTATTCAAATTGGTAGCTCTTTCGGCAAAAAACCGTTCCTCAAACAAATCGGAAATCTGGTTCTCCATATCAAACTAAGTACACCAACTGAATTGCCATTTTTTTGGGAGGTTTTCGCTTCTCCTTCGAGCGACCGAAATTGGTGTGAACCGTATCCGACATCCGACAAGGAAAAGTTAGCCAACGGGCCAGAAACGAGAAAGAACAACTTATCAACATTTCAAGTAACATTTCCGCTCGCACTGCACTGCCGGCTCCGCTAGTCAGAGCCAACTGCTACTTACACTTCGCAAGACGGATGCGCCTTTTTTGTCGTCTCCACTAATGTTACTCTCTTCAGAAAAGTCAACAAGTGACGAGTGACGGGAAAAAAGGGCAACCGGGCCGGATCGGCTTCCAGGGGTTTGGCGCGCGGATTGCAAATAAATTGATTTCAAGTTTATGCTTTTCCGCCATCCACTTTCGAGTGCAGCTTTCCGGAGGACCGGAAAAAAATCGGAGGTTGCATCCATTTCTCATTGCGGCGGTGAACGATTTATAGCGGTGCCCCCGGGGTGCTGCCATTGCTTTCGTCACTGCCTGCCCGGATTGGTGGAGTAATTTTCCTTCTCGTCGTTTTGTTTGAATTGAGTTTGAGTTCTTCAACTTCGAGTGGAGCAAAAATAAAGAAAAAATGCTACGAGACTGCGAGTTGGTGCTATCGGCGGTTGATAATCTTATCGACAAACGCCATCACCGGTTGACATAAGGCTGCGCACGGTTGCATCACGGCTGGGTGGCATCGGTAGGAAATTGAAAAGTTTGTCGTATTTTGTCGACGAGAATACTCGGGGAAATTCTTCCTAGGGAGTGCTGGAAACAGAACATTGATTTGGATGTTGTTTTCCAGCTCATTTCCGCGGGATTTTTGTTTAACCATTACGCTAACCCCGATACACCGATGGAGCGTCGATGGAAAATTCAGCCTAATGCAATTATCTGCCAGCAGCGCAAGGAGGAAACTGCAGGAAGCCTGACGCCTGCGCCCGCCCGCTAGGGAACGCCGGAAACGCGAATCCTTCGCGAAAGGGGGCGAAGGAATTGGTAAACGGCGCACGTTCCGGTTTGCCAGAGCAGCAGATGGTGCGGGCGGTGCACGATTGTGAACCACCTGCCGTCGTGCATCCTGCCGATGGGAATCATCCAACCAACAAACTGATCTGATCATCGCTGTCGCCGACATCCGGGTACGTGCACCACCGTGCACCGGGCCAGGTGTTTCCATGTCGTGCCGGAAGTGAAATGGCAAGCTGTGATGGCGGATTTGCACCGTCGATTTCCGGTACCATCCGCGGGCGTTGAAGGCGTGATTTGATTACCACACAGATGTGGTGACAGCAGGCAGCCTCTTTAGTAAGCCAAGCTGTCTGATTGGTCAAGATTATCCCGTGTCAATGAAACGGGGTATGTTAATCGACGGTGTGTAATGAATCTGTGTGCTGGTTTAGTAGTTAGTTTGGCCATTTCGTTTTATTATCATTTTTTTTTATTTATTCCAGGAACTCGAACAGTAGTGTAAATTTGCCTATTGCCGATGCGGCACTCGGCTAAGCTCGCCAGCGGCATCCATTAAGGCCAGCAAGGAGCAACTTTTTTCATCGATCATTCCGGTTTAATTTGATGATGAACTTTGGGATGTTGTGGCTGGATCCTTAAGTGTATATGTTGAAGGTAGGTAAACTTTTTTACGCTCCCAGGGTTCTATCTACACCGTCCTGCATTCCAGCCCGTTTAATGCCCCTCTTGAACCTTTATGACGTTCGGTAGGGAATCAAAATGGATGTTTGAGTTTGGTGTTGTCACGGGTACAGTGTTTCCATTTCTTTCCTTTACTGTTAAACTTTATTAAATGTTTACTTTAAGAATATAAACGTAGACTAGAGGACGGACATCGCTTTCGCTGAACAAACCAATTTTAGTTTCCAATTCAATTTATAGCCATTCTCTAACGGAAAAACAGTCGGAGCCATAACTTGTTTCCATCCTTGCTGCCATCAATTTCAACAAAGTGGCAAACAATCACCGGCTAAACAAAATCTAATGTTTCATATCGTTTCAAACTCAAGGCCCATCCCGGAAGCTGATGGGCTTCTGTCTCGACCCGTTCGGCGCACTACTCGTAAACATTTAGCACTCAGCCCGACCCGTCGCCGACGCTGCTTCGAATGGATCATCCACCGGTCTTTCCCCATGACCCTGACATTTCCGCTAATTTGGTCAAACAACCGGGACTGCACTGCTGCACACAGTTGGCTACTTGGTAAGGCATCCTTCGAACCAGGCGGCCACCGGGCGGCCAGTCCGCTTCGCATCAGACCCGGTGAGTGGCAATAAAAATAAATATTTATCACCGTGCTAGGCGTTCCGTAAATTATGGCCCAAGTGCCGTGGGCGGATTCACGGAGCTTGGCCGGAGCTTGGCCGGACCCTGGCACCGGGAAGCAAGGATCGTTCGTACGCTCGGTCGGCGCGTCGGCCGCTGGCTGCTGATGGTTTGTCATCAGGCGGAAATGGAACGGGGCCTTTGCGTTCGTCCTGGGGCCCGTTTAGCTGACTGCTCTCTCTCTCTCTCTCTGGCTGGCTGGACGATTGTTCGCTAATGATTATGGATGCTATTGTTTTCAGGCTTGCGCTCGGGCGCAAGGCTAGAAATTAAATTTTATCTTTATGCGTTGGCGCAAACTACTAGTAGCTTGGGCTGTGAAAACGGTTCCGTGCACTAGTTTAGCGAAACGGCCGAGAATCGAGAGTTTTTCTTGAAGTGTCGCTTAAAACGTAGTTCTAGCCAACGTAACGACAAAGTAACGGAGTCTTTAGTAGAATCCATGCATACGGCGGGCATTGGTCCGTGTGTGCACTTTAATCGTGAATATGATAATTTGATGATTATTTTATGATCGACGAAATTAGCATACGAGGGTCACTATTTATATTTCGGGAATAGGAACAAAAACAAATAGTGAAGCTGCGAATATATTTTTATTGTTTTTCAAAGTACTCGCCACGATGATCGATACACTTTTGCATGCGCTTAAACCAATTTTCAAAGCATTTATTCCATTCCGAATGAGGTATCTCCAAAACATGATTTTTGAACGCTTCAAGAGCTTCTTCGGGCGATGAAAATCGTTGACCACGCAGTTTATTCTTCACGGATGGGAACAAAAAGAAATCATTGGGTGCCAAATCAGGGCTGTACGGCGGATGACCCATCAATTCGATGTTTTGAGTGCTCAAATAGTCTCTTGTTTGAGCCGATGTGTGAGAGCTGGCATTGTCATGATGAAGAACAATCCGACGTCTCTTGTTTGTTTTCCTTATTTCACCGAAGATTTCTGGCAAACAGATGGTTGTGTACCACTCAGAATTTACTGTTCTACGATCCTCTAGAGACACTGTTGCAATATGACCAGTTTTTCCGAAGAAACAGGCCACCATTTTCTTTGAAGTGCTTCGTGTGCGAACAACTTTTGTTGGATTTGGTTCATCTTGGAACACCCATACAGTCGACTGCTGCTTACTTTCGGGCTCATACGAATATATCCATGATTCGTCACCTATCACGATTTTATAAACGTCTTTTGAAGCACCGCGATTGTATTTCTGAAGCATTTCTTTGCACCAATCGACACGAGCCTTTTTTTGAGCGATTGTCAAATTATGTGGGATCCAACGTGAACATAATTTTCGCACAGCTAAGTGTTCATGTAAAATCGCATATATGCTGGTGGAACTAATGCTTAGGGATGCCTCAATCTCACAATAGGTTACATGACGATCTTGCTTAATCATTTCGTGCACAGCATCGATGTTTTCTGGCACTACAGTCGATTTTGGACGACCTTCACGAAACTCGTCGGACAGCGAACTACGACCACGATTGAATTCACTATACCAGCGATACACAGTGGTTTTTGATGGAGCTTCATCGCCAAAAGTCAAATTAAGTTGATTGACGCACTCTTGTTGTAATAATCCACGTCGAAAGTCGTAAAAAATCATCGCTCGAAAATGTTCACGATTCAGTTCCATTTTTTTGCCGAGACGAAACTTTCAACTAAATATAAAATAAACAAATAGCGTCCGTATGACAAAATGTTCTGAGTACGTATGTCGTCAAAAATGTCAAACTTTACGATGGAACCATCAGATGGACTCACATGACATCAGTGTTGCCAATTCCCGAAATATAAATAGTGACCTTCGTATAAATGAGATATAGTGGAAGCCGCCTTTTGGGGCGGCAACGGCACAACAATAACAATAACAGTAACGGCAATCAAAACCGAATTAAGCAGCCGACCCGAATGGGAGGTTTTTGTGGTGTAGAAGGAAGGACCTTTTGGCACACACCCTCCAGGCTGTCATATTCATATTCCGTTGGTCCGTTGCCCTGAAAGCTCACAGGGCTTCGGAAGCGTCCTTTTGGAACGGTGAAGATGGGCGATAAGGAAGACGGGTGTGTGTTGCGAACGGCCGTTTGATGGTTTCATCAAAAGGAATACTCAACGGCCTCTGTGCGCCCATCCGGATGCATCCTTGGCTGTTAACGCCACCCTAACCCCTGCATTTTTTGCAGTTCCGAGAATCCGAAGCGATCCGAACTGTTTTGCCGAAGGAACTCGTTTGGAATTCGACCTGGAAAATTACAAACAAACCAAGCGGAAGCGTAAGCGCGAGCATCAAACATTGGCCACGTTCTTTGCACTAACTTCAGACGGAACAGCGAGGGGTGCACGCTCCCCGTCCCGTTATCGCTACCGAAGCTGGAACTTCCGATTAGCGAGCATTGCGGATGCATTGTTCCTGCAGCCAGGCCGCGAGGTTCCCGAGGCAACCGAGGTTGCGTCGCCGCAATCAAACCCAAACCCGACCTGGCGCCCGACACGGCGGATACATTTGCGAATTCGACACCCACCACGTCGGTCGGTTCCTGGGGAAAATTCGGGCCACTCCGCCACCGGGGGAGCAGCCGAAAGAGTGTACACAAATATTTGCATAAAAGGAAATATTTCAGCCTTTAGGTATTTGTCTTTGACCTCTTCTGGAGGCCCGGGTCGTTTCGGATCGCACGTAGCACCGGCAGCACCCGAGGAGTCTGGTCGGGGGAGTGGGATCAAACGCGAGGACGAACCGAACCGGTGAGCTCCATTTTCCGGGACGGATTTACCCGTTTGAGCCGCGCCGCCGACGGTTGCACCGTGCGTGGGTCAGCGAACGGAGCGAACGTCCTGGGCCACGGGTTGATGGATTTGTCTGTGATTCAATCCCCGACGGTGGCAATTGACTTGTAAAGCATCCGCGTGGGGGGGGAGAGAAAAATCCACCGCGACAGAGAAGCGACAGAAACGCAGGTGGACGACGACGACGACGGGGTCTGAGTCTGAGTAATGGTAAATATCGGGCTGTGTGATTAGGTTTGCTGATTCGTCTGAAGTTGGGCGGAAGTCCTTGAGGGTCCCTCTGCTACGACAGCCGTCAAGTGTGCCCTTTTTAATGGATTCGCTGAGTTCCAACAATAGCAGATGCCCAGTGTGCGTACTGTAAAGCGTTGTTTTGTTGCACCATCCACTTGGACCTTTGGATAAAGTAATTCATTTTCATCAGTCAGGTAAATAGGGTCGTTGCTGCTGCGTCGTAATGGATCATGCACCCCGTGATTGATCCTGATTGAATACCCCCTTTTTTGTTGGCCTCCACGCCATCCATTTACATTTCATAAATATCTGCCAGAATTGTTTCCATTTTTAATTTCCTGCACGGTCGGTGGGCCGATTGGACCAAGTAAAGGGTCAAAGTAAATCGATTTGCTGTCGGAAAACATTGGATGACCGCTGATTGACCGATCCTCGGCTATCTTTTCCGAAAGCAATTTGGCTACGCAACTACCGCAGCTCCTACCCGGGGGGAATAAATTAATGTGTCGGCTCTCGACGCCGCACGGGGCCAAAGAATATTGGTTTCGATGGCGGCGGAATGACGTTATAGGGCTAATTAGTGCACTTGCAACGGTCCGGCTTCGGTGACGGATGGCCCTCGTTTGGGATGACCGGGTGGGGGCCTCCACCACATAAATCTCTCGAATCCAGGAAGTGCCCCCGGGCAAATATAGAGTTTTAAACCATTTCCCATCCAATATCCGTTCCGTTTTCTCGGAATTGGTTTGCGGAGCAGCACAGCATGATACTGTCCTGTGTGCCAGACCTCTCATTTGTTGATCACTTTTTGTCATCAAAATTATGCTCGTTATTTAATTTTCTTTTTCCCTCCGTAATCATCTCCGTAATATTGATAAAGCGGATCCGCATTGTTGACAAAGTATGTTAATTGACTTCAAACGGTAAAATTTATCGCCGAGTTCGAGCCCGGCAAAAGGTTGGACCCTCATATTGGAGCGACAGGTTTTATTGGTGCATCCCTGCGGAGAAGAAATTTATTTCGTCCGCTAGGCGGCCGCAGGAAATCAGTTTAATTGCACAATCCGCTTGCGAAATGCTGGCACCCCGGCGGCAGGATAATTAACGTAGGGTTCATCACCGGCGACCGGGACGGGATCCTTGCCATTTTTTCATCCCGTTTTTTAAACTATGTTTATTATGTTGATTCCCACATCCGGGAAATGTCTTGATCAAACGCACGCAGAACGCACACAATCCACGTTAGGTTACCTGCTTTGGTCACGCAGGAGGCGAAAGGACGCACACGGACACTCGACCGCCCGGACACTCGTATGCAATCGTCACGGAAATAATCATAACTTCCGACGACCGACTGCAATTATGAAGCAGTGGCCCTTGAGCACCATTCCCACAGCCAGCCATCAAAGCTTAAACCGGAACCGGATCGGGCATTGTCGGATCGGATTGCGCCCGGCCGTTGTGTTGACCAGCATATTTAAAATTAAATAAAATCACATGCATCGCTTGTATCTGTTGTTGAGCGGGTGAGCAACACATAGCTGGACGGCCCCCGGGGCGTTGCCGGGCAGTAAGGATATATAGCCCCGGGACAGTAGACGAGGACGACGATGGCGACGATGGCGACGATGGCGACGGTTGCCATACCCGGTTCGTGTCAAGGATATTAAGTCAAACGAGCAGCCGGGTGGGTTGGAGCCCCCAAGGGGCCCTTCGAACACCAGGCTGGGTGCCAGGAATAAAACTAAAATCCAATTAAAGTCGCCCGGTATCTTCGTAATTATAGTTTATTGTGCGGGCCATCCAACCAGGAACGCCGTTGTGCCCATCCCTATGGCTGGCTATTTGAGCTGGCTCGCAGATAGATGGGTAAGGCTATGCTTAAGCTTTACTTTAAATAACGGAACGGGGTCGCTTCGGCAACGATGGTTATGTTCCTCATCCCGGTGCACTTTACAGGACGCAGTCCAACTATGACGACCCAGGTCCGGACAGTGGCGCTGACGACGATAGTTTACGAAGACAATTATCGTTGTCAATATTGGCCTTCAGCAAGGGAGAAGGAAGCATGCCGACGCTCTCTCTCTCGCTCTCTCCTTCGCTCAGTCTTGACGACATTAGTGACAAAGGCACGGCGAGGATATTCAATTTATAAAGCTTATAACTGTTTTATATCCTTGCGAATATTTTATGAAAAGCTTCTCCCGAATCTCGCCCATGGCGGGTGACTGATGAACGCGGACGTGCGTGCTCTTTTCGGGTGTCGTCTCCATAAGCAGCGCCCACCCTCGGAGAGGATAACGACGAAGTTCCCGAAAGCTCCGCTGCGGTGTTTCTTTTGTTCATCAATCTCCTCTCGCCCAACTCTCGACGTTAATTAGTGTGGGGAGCTGCGGGAAAGAACACCACACCCGAAGGATGTCAGTTGCCAGGCCCAAGACGGGGCCCGTGGCTCGGTTTCCTTGTCGCTGGCGTCTTTGGAATGATCATAAAACCGAAATGTGTCACATTCGTTCTATTGTTTCTCGTTTCGCTTAATTTCATTGCCAACGCTTGAGTGGGCCGAGCCCGGAGCCATCGTCGTCAAGCCTCTGTCATCGTTTAGCGTCGGCCCCGTCATCATACCGGCTCCGTGGCTGCCAGGACCGCAGGATCACCGTGGCGATGGCCGCCGGTGCTATTTTATGTGGTTATGCTTTTTCCATTAGATCGACGGGGCGCCCTTCCCGGTGGTGGAGCCGTTTTGGTCCATTAAAACAATACGCCCCGCGGCTTGGGGCTCCGACCCGCCTAGCTCCGGCCTCTCATAACCGATATCAGCGGCCACAAGGATACCACAGGATAACGATGAACCACGGTAATGAACAACAACAATGATCGTGTGGGGTGGTAAGAACGCGACGAGGGAGCCAGGAGAGGTAGTACCTTGAAGTGCTGTGCGGATGACAGGCAGGTTAATAGAGACGATGGGTTGAAAGCAATGAGCGGCATACAGTTTGAAGAAGGGGCGTTTATGGACCGGAGAAAGGAATCAGGTACGAGGAAATCAAGTTATATATCTTGTCGAGGGCTTTTCTTTCCTTAAACCAGCAAAGGGACAGGGATCTTGGCCAACGTCTTGCTGTTGTAAAAACGGTGGTTTTATTGGGTTGTTCAATAAGTTTTGTGGACGATCCCCATCAAGGACGTCCAAAACCAGTAGCAACACCGAAAATCGTAGGAAAAATATAGGATTTCGTATTGAAAAATCATCGAGTGACTGAAAGAGATTTAGTAGAAGCCCTAGGCATGTCACAAGACAGTCATTTGACAACAGTAAAAATCCATGAATTAAAGTTCGAATTGTTGGAGCACTCTCGAATTTGGCCCCTAAAGCCCCCCCTAATAATGAAATGTATTTCAAACCATAAAACTATGTTTTTCTTACCTAACCGCTAAACCTATTGAACAGCCTGGTCCATTCACTTCCTAGAAAACAGACACCAGTGTTGTTGTTTTACTTGGGGGCTGCATTGTTTTCCTATCTACACTGGCCGCCACGGGACACGGATCGAGTTCTCGTCATTTTTTCCTCGCCGCATGGCCTTTATTTCCGTTGCATCTGGCACCAAAATTTCATTACGCCGGAACCGGAATGTAGATAAATTATAATTTAATGGCAGCTGGAGGCGAGCTTTCCGAGAGGGCCGAGACCAGCCAGCCAGCCAGCTAGCGGCCCAAGGACAATATGAACACTCATTACATTTCAATTAGAGAGAGAGTATTACTTTGGCCAGAAAAATACCATCGCGATGCAACATGGTGGACGGAGCAGATGTAGAAAGGCGAAAAACACGGATCGGCAGAAAAGTTTGAGCCGGAAAAATGTCCGTCCGACAAATGAGGGACACTATCGGGGCGACCAAACCGCACCACATTCTCCGGATTCATATCATTATAGGTCGCCGGCCGCCATGTTGGCCGGCGCCGATGCCGGGAGCCGGGCGCAAAAGTCAAGAAATCCGAAAGCAATAAGGAACTGGAATATAAAAGTTGACAGAATGGCGAATCGTCGTCCTTGTCGCCGTCGTCGTTGCCGTGGCAGCAGACCGTGAAGAACGCAGGCGGCTGCGACCGGAAGTTATTTCGTTTGGGCCGTCTCGGGCAGACACGCGGGCAGACGAGCGGGCAGGCAGGCAGGCAGGGACGAAAGTCGTCTGGATTCGTCCCGAGGCATTTCCCGACATTCCCGGTCGTGCGTATTGCGAGTTTGGGGACGGAAATAAACCGGAAACGGTTATCAACTAGCGGTGGCAGGGGACAGAAAATGGACGATTTCTTCGCCCGGACTTCGGATGATCTCTCTCTCTCTCTCTCGAACGAACGACGCGGATGACAGTGGTTTTCCGTAAGTGCAGAAATTGGAAAACAATTTTAATAAAGTGCTCCGTAAATCATCCCGGGAGTGTATCCACTTTCCACGGTCCGGTCCAACCCCCCGGCGGGAGCTTTACGCGGGAACCGCAGCAAGTGGGGTCGCCCGAACGTCACAACTTCCGTCGGCATCCGTTGTGCCTTTTCTGTGGCACAACCTCGACATACCGGACGCCATAGAAAAGAAATGCGCCGATAGAAGGCGTACTATTTTTGAAGCAATTTCTACAATCCGAAGTAACTTTCGTCATCGCCGAAGCTGTTCGCGGCAGACACTTTTCGTAGCCGGGGAATCGGTGTTGAAAGTTTGAGTCGCAGTAGGTCGGAAAGGTGGCCGGGGCGCCAGTAATTGGAAAATCTGCGCGTCCAGTGTCTGCGATTCCTGGCTCAAGTACCAGTACGGTGTTTCGCACGTTTAATTTCATCTTCCGTAATTTGGCCCACGCAGTTCCAACTCCGATTGAAATGGTTGCTTACGGGAAGTTACGAGTTTTCCATCCGTTACGGTGGCCGGAAGTCGCCTGACATTCCTTTTATTTCTCGATGTTGTTACCCCATCAGGGTTTTCACCTTTCGCGTAAGTTCCCAACGGTCGCCGAAAAGCTATTAACGATGCGCAGAAAGTTTATTTGATAACTACGTAAACTAAGAGCACCATTTCCGGCCACTGTCCCAACCTTTAATTCATTCATTTTTCGATTTGAGATATAATTTACAAGCTGTCATGCGATTTTGGGTGGACTCTTTTTCTCTCTTCGGAGTAGTTTGAACTGAGTAGATCTCGAAGCCAAGATTCCAAGCTGCTTACAGACCAATCTGCCCCTGGAGAGATACGTCTACTTACGATTGGAGAATTGGGCATTTTGGGACTAGGTTTTCCTAGCATAATTAGGAACGTGCTCTTATCTTCTTTAGACGAATTAATCAGAAATCAATCGAGACCAAAGCTCTTCGGACGATTATCGTTGACCATTACGGTTTATGGACCTTCCTATGCTCGATAATAAGTTCTGCGGGGTGATTTCGGTTTGACAGGAGTTGATTGAGACAAGGGAACTAGCGGCCGGATTTTCGTGCCGGTCGCATTACTTTGCGCCTTAAACGAGAGCGGGACAACTCTGATGACTGCTTTGGTGACAAGTTGGGCATAAACCACCAGAAAGCAGGATTGAATTGTCACAAAAGTTCCGTGAAGATGTTCCATCATTTAGCCAGCGTGTCCTCTGGCACACCGAAGTGGCTTCCGAAAGTTTCCGTTATTTGAATTTAAACAATTCAAATTACAACCCGCGACATTCGGGTTTGGGCTGGGAATGAGTTTTGCAAAGTAGTTTCGGGCGTGCCGTTCCGCGTATCCCACGCATCCGGACCCCCGGCCCCCGGCATTGATTTATGTTTGTTTATGTTTAATTTAAAATAATTTCCTTCGCCACACACATGCGCTCAACACGCTGGAGATCCTTCGACCCTCGCTGCCGGCAGCTCTCATCGGGACGGGTTTAACAGTTTCCCAACATTGTGCCAATTTTGCGCGAAACTTGTGCCTCTCGCTTCGCGTGAAGAGTGCCCAAGATTGGTGATGTCGAACACACAGGAACCAAGGACCAAAACCGCACACGACCTCGGAAGGGTTTTTGGGGTGGAAACTAGTGGAAAGTTTTAATACCCGGGCGTCTCGCAATTCAGTCAAAGCGACCCTTGAATATATCGCGTCGCAAAGTCGAAGGAAACGAAAATGGTGCTTGGCACTAATGCTTCCGGAACGTAGAGGCAGAGACTTCCGCACAGCCGTGCCTGGTGTTTGCACGTGTTTGGAGTTCTCGTACGGGGGCCAAAAGTAGATTGAGTTGTTGATAATAAGTTTCGCCTCAGTGCCGCATGTCGTTCTTTGTCTATTGTTTTTAGTTCTTGCCAAGGAGGAGGTTCTTGTTGGATCCTTCTTACATTTTCAGGATTTCCGAAGTAAATTATACAAAAATAAACAATCATATTTCCAGACATTCTTTAAAACGTATTTCCAGAACCGGTTGGAATAAAAATTCATTCGGCTCATTCACAGGTTTGTTGCCCGCACCAAAGATTCACCAAAAGGTTTAAAGGCTCCGGTTGGGTTTGCCGGAGGCAGCAAAAATGCGCCACTTCCGGGGAACCCGACTGCTGCTTCGAAATTCGTGGCACGTCGTTGTTGCACGGAAATGATTAAAAAACTAAATTAAAATCTGTTTTTGATTAATCCGGCGAGCTACGGCACCGACGTTTACGTGTCGGGGACTCGAGTTACAGGGCAAACGTATTGATGAACGTGTCCGAGGCCAGCTTCTTGGAGGCGTTTGTTTTGGAAATGGTGCCCCGAAGGGACCAAACCCACCAAGGTTTCGATGTGGAAACACGCCGTCGGTTTCGGAGCGAGCGTTTCGCAAACGGGTGTCGTTTTGGGGACCACTTTTCATTTGCAATATTTTGCCCCTCTAGCGTTGGCTTTATTGTGATGGAAATGGCATGGGAAATATTTATTTAAGCAACTCCAAATGAGAACTGAGAGAGCATCGTGATGCGAATACTACGGGGTGGTTCTACCATTTTCCGGGAGGGGTGCAAAATATTTTTCGATAGACGTGGCCCGGTATTTATTGAAAACACAGCACCTGAATTTGAACGACTGAGACTTGATAAGGGCACGTTTCAATTTTCGACATCGGATCGGATCGGAAGCAAAACAGAACAAAGCAGATGATTTGTGGGCTGCGTGGAGTTTGGAAATGCCGAACGTGCCGATGTTTCATTTCCTGGAGCATCCGATTCCTGGAGCATCATTTCCTGCAGTTGGTTGGCAGCATGAACATGAACCACATCCTGTTTTGGTCAGCAGCCTGATTGAGCGTGCTTTCGAGCATGACACCGGACAGGAGATCGTTATAGACACGAAGATCAGGCTGGTTCCTGGTACCCATACGAAAACAATCAGCTGCACTGATTGTGTATCTAATCTAATGGTTTCGTTTCGGACAGAAGCTCTCAATATGATACGAAATCAGTCGAGGGCTAAAGGTCGGCCAGTTGGCTTTGCACAAAAATACGGGAAATGATTGGTGGACACTGTTGACCATGTTTTTATGATCTTCGAAAACGAAAACATCTATTCACCGTTATATCAAAGCAAAAGTGACTTTGGTTTGGTGTTAATTAAGCAATTCCAAAATAGTTATCATTTTTTTGGACCTCCCATTCAAACGGATTTGCTTTCAAAATGTTGTTTCACGCAATGGGCAATTTTTATCGCTTCAATTGATACGCTATTTTGTTACCAGGCTTTACAGTTAATCATTGGTATCGCAAAATTAGCTGGAACAGCCTAGCCGGGTGCGATCATAAATGTAATTATTGCACGTTGATGATGACTGTGTTATACGCCAATAGATTGCACCTCCGACCTCTGTCCAGTACCCGGCAGATGGGTTGTGTAGTTTCCGTAACGCAGCTTTGTGGTTACGACAGAGTTGGTTCCGCCAGGGTTTTAATGTTGGCCACCGGTTTGATGCGCACTGCGTTCGACACCAGACCGTGGTTAGCGAGTGTTGGAAGTGATAATTAAAATGTGTCCATGGCGATTAAATATTGGGCTGCGGTTGGTTTTGATTTTTCTGCAACTCGGATGCGGTTTCGGGTCTCCATTAGAGATGTGTGCTTCGGTGGCAATTCAGCCATGTGGCTATGCAATCGGTGCCAATCCACAAACTATTTTCATTCGAATAGAGCCAGACTTCAATCACTCGTTTGTAATGATATCGCATTCTGAATATTCGAACCAAAAGGTGATAAAATAAATGACCTCTGTTGAGTGATACGATTCAATGTGCCGAAATCGTAGCTTGTTTGGCACCACCCATCGCGGCCACAAATGGATTACATCGGGCCAGCCTTTCGGTGTGCAATAAAATCATGGCAATGAAATTTATTTTCCCCTATTACGTAGTCGCTGGTGCACGCCGAGCCCCGACCGAGAACTGACCAAAGACCACCACGGACCGGGCCATGAAGCCAAAGTCTTAGACTTTGGCGAGCTGCTCGAGGAAACGAAATCACTTTCGACACGGTCAGTTAGTTGGTTGATGGCTGGCGAAAACCTTCCTTTTCCCGGATCGTAAAAGTGCACCGCAGCGAACCGAAATCCTGATCCCGATGTCTTCCCCGATGCGGTTTAGTGTCTTCTTGTGGCAGGCTTAAAAATTCTTTGCCCCTAGCCGCACGGGTCAACACCAAACCGACCGTAACGCGGCACTCACCGAGACCGCCGAAAGAATTTATGCTTGTTTTCCTGCATTTCGGAGCTTTCAAGTATCTGGCCACCGGAAAGCATCCAAACATCCCGGGGCGTTACTAAACTCTCCACGGCGAAAGAGAAATGATGACCGAAGGGCACTATATTTTCCTTATTTTCCAATCGACTTCCGGGGTTGGTGCAGCCCCGTGACCGATACGAGCCCTGCGAGCCGGCCAAAGACGCTTCTTCTCGGAAGTGTTCCTGATTTTTTGTCCTCCAACGTGGACAGTGTTGTGTACCGCTTTTTTGTCAGTGCTTTCGGAGAAAGGAGAATCAATATCCTGTCCAACAGAGGCACGAGTGCCAGTGAGCCGTCTGTTGACGGGTTCCAATTTCCTGAGCGCGTTGCTTGCGCTTTTTTCTTTCGGATCATTGCATAACTTTAGGCGCTTTCAATACGGTTTGGTTTTCTGCCTGGCCCCAAAACGGGGTTTTCGGGCTCCCGGAGGCCACCGGAAGTTTAGTCCCGTTGGGAAGCAGCTGCGGTTGATGAAGAGCATCGGTGCGACCCTCCCAAGGGCACTTGAATGATTTGAATGACGAAGCTCTGGGCTCTAGGGGCGTCGATGGGAAACTGTGGCCGGCGCCAGATCTTAAGCCGGTTCCACCACAACCGGGTAGCATCGGGTGCGGTATAAATAATTGAGGCGCCAACCTGATTGGTAAATTGATGAAAATTTATGTAACCGGGACCGGGCCGGCTTCGGTGGGCCATCGGGAACGATTCGCCACTTTTCCGGACCGGTTGAAAGCATGTGTGTGCCGGTCGGTGCAGGAGAAGATGTGAGTAATTTATATGTTTTGGAGCACCGCTCCGTCGCTTATTGGCAGCGTAGGTCCGCTCCGCCCTCGGGCGAAAGGAACTGCTGAAGCTGAAACTGCGACCCGTAAGATGGACGAGTTTCGTCAGGGCCAGGGACCTTGGCAAAAACCTTCCGGAGGGCAACCAGTTTGTTTGCTCGCCGAAGTTGATGATCTGTAGGTTTCGGGTGGGTTTTCCGGGTGCAATGAGCCAAAAGTTCTTCTCGAGAAGTGGAAAAAAAACAAGAAGTTCGAATGAAAATATTATCCTGCAATCGAACGTGACCAGATTTACAACCGGAACTAGGGTCCCGTGGGACTATGAGTACGTGTGTGGTACGAGAAAACAATGGCACGATCCTGGCCATGGTTTTCATGTTTGGGCTAGATGTGAATGGATCGGAGACGGTTTGGTTTTTGTGACGATCTACACGGGTTTATGAGTGGAAAGAAAATGGACGATAATGAAGTCTACGGCTAGTAGTTTTCGTAACCCAGTTTCGCTCCGAGTCTCTCAGGGGACAATGTCAGACAAATTCCGGTTCAACTATTTCCCACTAGCAGCAGTTTGCAGCCGACGCAACGCGTCACTCTTTATGCGCCACTTAATTGAAGTATACTGACACTTGTCAGCAGCAGCAAGTGGAAGTAGCAATTGTCCAATTTAATCCAAAAATATACTTGTCAATTTCGCGTGTCACTTATTAATACTGGTGGGCCCGGAGTTCGTAATGCTATGCTAATGCTGAATTAATTCAAAAAGCAGTCCGTTGTCCATGCCTTTTCCATCCTTAATCACGGTCGGTAATGCACTCCCGGGGCCGGGCACGGGATGCCAATCATTTCCGGTTCACAGTCGAACGGCGATGGTTCGTCAGACCGTTGGTTTGTTCTCGGTGGTTGGTTCCCCGATAGAATTATGCATCACTTAGATAGAAGCTCGGTTTATCACTATTTGTTGCGCTCATCACCTCCCCCCCGTGGGCTGGGTGAGTGCACTTCATCTGTTGCCAGACCCAACGGATTGCGCTGAATATTCAGCGGGACGAATTTGTTGCCTCTTCGTGTCCTGCGCCTGTTATTTATTCATAAATGCACTTGCCGCTAACGAACTGGGCACGCCGCTGTGCCGCCAGTTCCTTTTTCTTTCCGACCACTTCGGAAGGATGCATTTGACAATTCAATTCCGTGCAGCGGGACGGTTGCACTCTGAGTCTTGCGCCAATCATGCGCCAACCCGGTGCCTGTGGGTGGAATTCGAAAACGTGGTCACCATCTGCGAAGCGTCCTGGGCACAATCGCAGCGCACGCACGGTCGATGGTTCCCGGATGTTGGACATCATCATTCAGCACTGTGTCACGTTCGTCGCGGGATGCAAATGTGGGTTGGCCCTTTTTTCCATTCAATTAGACACTTGTAAGCTTGTATGAGGTCGCCTGTGACGCACACAATTATCGTACCATTGTGCCGAAAGGATCATGCCGCTACGGAGCATGGCTCTCAGTTTATTGTTTTATTGTTTAACGGACACAAAGTTGTGTCAGCATTATGGCGTTCTGGACAGATTACGTCAAAAGCAATTTTTCGTCAATACAAAGTATACAGTAAATATTGTTGGGGAATGTTTTCTCTCCCCCAAAAGAAAATGCTGCATTGTGTTCAAATTCCAAAGAAGTGCTAGCAACAGGGCAACACTGTTAGAACCTTGAAAAACCCGGTCCAGACATAAACGCTAACCAATTCTACGAATCGTTCAACGTTCAGTTCGAAGGCTTTCGTCGTTTTTGGCCGTTCCAAACGAAGCCGAGTCACGAGAACCAAGCTGAAGAAAATGGACTGATTGTAATCGCGAAATGATCGTGCTTAATTTACTTTCAATCAACCCTTTTACCGACCGATTTTTCGTAGGTTTCGCTGCCGGGTCCGGAATGTATTTCATCAAAACATTGCCGGAGGTCGCTTTAGAAATCGTTTCCCGTTCTCGTTTCTTCAATCACTTTCAATTCGCAGTTCGCCGTCGCCGTCCTGGGACTAGCGGGCTGGTTCCTCTATGACCCAAATTGCAAAAATAAATAATCGCAAAATAGTCTTTAAGGTTTAGGTTCAAGGCTTCGAAGGAATATTACTTGAAACCGCTGTTCCGATCGTAGAACTGAAATGGAAGTACTATAAGGCCAACCAGGGAAACAGATACTTTGTGAACCTCGTCGCCTGCGATCCCGCCCGGATGAAGATGGATGTGTAGCCCCGAACACCGAAAGTTATGCAAATTGGAAATTGTCACCGTGACGAACCATGCATATCAATCGTGTCGGAAGGTCCTGATGTCAGAAGAAAGGGCAGCACTGCTGCGTATGGTGAAAAATTCACATTCGGGATCTGACACAAGCTTCGTAGAACTCGCAGTCGGGATAGGGGTGGGCACTTCACATTACACAGTTTTTCCTGTTCGAGAACTTTTGGCAGATTTCTTCGGGAGCTCTGATAAGAAGGTGTTCTGATGCCAGGGGGCCTGAATGTGAAGTTTCAGTAAAAGCTCCTAGTGTTAAAATTTACGGTTCGCAAGGGGGCAAACGAATTGTCCTTGGACCAATTGACAGTATACTTACCGGAAACATTGCTCTGCTCCGGAGTCAACATCCGGGCTGCCTGTCACGCTCAAGATCATTCAGCAACCGCGCCCGAAACCGAAGCGCGAGAAATGGTGGTTTCCGGCCGCTGTGTGTGCAAATACATTAAATAACAAATTGTGTTTGCGAAACGTAATTTCCTATGCAGATGTGTTCTGGGGCCGGGAAAAAACCAGTCAAGTTCGGAAGTCATCCGTATCGGGCCCCGCTTCGGCCCGCACACTCGCCCGTACGGTGGGCTCAAAAAAGTTTCATTTCCCCAAAAACACCCTGGCCCTGTTCCTGGCCCCCTGGCAGGAACAACGAAGAGACCGACTTCCGGCGCAAAGTCGACCGCAGGCCGGCGGGGAGTGGGTCGGAATAAACTTTGTTGATTTAGTTGTAAACAATATTTGGAAAACACTTCCCGAGTAACACGGCTCCAGCGGGCCTCGGGTTTTGTTACTGCAGTGAGTTTTATTTAATTTACCGACGCCGCGTTCATTCTTTCACCCTCGATTTAGGACGCGGGTTTAGGCGAACCGCCACCCACCTTGACTTATGGTTCCCCATTTTTATGCCATTTGGCTAATGAGAGGCAATCAGATGGGAGGCGTTGACTGGGCGTCAGCATAATGGAACCCTTTTTAAACTACAGCCTTCAGACACAGGTGAACAGGAAAGGCCTCAGGTGTTTCTAACACCCGGCACGGTAATCCTATTATGGTTTGAATGGAACGGAACTGAACCGTATTTTTGAAGGAATTTGTTTTCTTTGAATCGATCCACGCTTTAAGGTCCACGCAACATGCAGAAAGCTGTAAAGGGCCATCACCTTTAATAGGGTCTAACTCATGCAGCCTAGCAACACCTGAATTCGATGCTGTTCAAATCCGGAATCCTTGGCCCAACAGTGATATTGATAAAATCTGCCTTACAGATGAGTGCCTAATTCCAAATCAAATCTTCCCAGGACCCTCGCAGGCATGGGTCGGCCTCGTTACAACGAACACTACTGCAACCAGCAATAAATGCACTCAATCTGATGTAATCTTTTTTATTCATGGTCGCAACGACTCCCGACGGACCACCGGAGTTGACCAGGGTTCCGGGAGCCTCCGGGAAGTCCTTTGAACGATCCTCCTTGGAAGTCACCCAGGGCGTGCTCGGTGCAGTTTCTTTTCCCGGAGGAAATTTAAATATGTACTGGTATTTTGCATAAAACTGCTCGATTCCGATGCGGGCCTACCGGGGACCAGGGGTCCTGACCACCTTCCCTCACCGGGTCGCGGTGTGCCACGGGTGCGGTGTGATGAAATATAATTAAAATGCTGATAGCGTTAAAATTTAAATTGAAGTCTAACCATCGTTGCACTCGCAGAGCAGAGCAGAGCAGAGTCCTGGCCGGCCGGAAGTTTGTCGAGAGACGCATGGGTATGTGCATGTGGGGTCAGCAAAAGTGGAAATTGACATTTATCACGTTCACTTTGTGTGGAAAAGTTGCATTTCAGTCAGTCGGCTGACCGAAGGCGAGGCTATTCCCAAGCCCCGAACGGACAGCGAGCGATATCAAATGCAAGGAACACAACCGTGTATGTGTGATGAAAGTTAATTACTGTTTCATACGCTAGAGGGACAGTATTGCTTTCATGATTGCTATTTTGTATATACGCTACCATGGTTTTATAGAAAAGTTGCAGTAAGTAAAGCGGACAATAAAGCTTATAAAGATTAGACATATTGAGCCATGGAGCTCTTTCTGCTCAATAATGTTTTAGTTACACCGAATGAAGCCTTCTGATGCTGCTAACTGTCTGCTGGCTTCAGGAGCGGTTTCTTCTGATTTCGAGATAGGTTTTGAACGGTTTTGCGATGTGTTGTCAAGCGTTGTCATGTAGAAAAATCAGTTTTGTCAACCAATAACTTCATTAGTTTTAAAAGCTCAAAGTACACCACGCCTTTCGTATCCCACCAGATGCACATCATAACCATTGCACTGTAAATATTTCGCTTTGGTTGCGATGGATCTGGTTCACCATGCTATACCCAGGCCTTTTTGCATTTAGGATTGTCATAATCCAGGCACAAGGAACAAAACTCGACATTTTCAGATGATTAAAAAGGTTTACACCTTAACCGAAAAACCCATACATTGTTAGTTGCGTAATTACAGAAGCTGTTAACCACATATTTAAAAAAAATTGTAACTTGTAGTGAGTAATACCACCTCTTGTTAACCGAATCCTTGTTTGAGCGATTTTCTCGTCTTCCGCCATTCCTTATTATTCATTGCCTGTCCGCCTCTGAGGGTTTGAAATGAAGGCAACATATTTTATAATTACGAATTAATATCAAGATTTGTTTCACAGTGATCCAACGACAACGCAAGCGACAGCTGGGCGCAACCCTGCACCAGACGGAAGTAGACCATGCACACAAACCGGCACCGCCGCCGTTAATTAGGAAAGTTAAGCGCTGAGCGTAACGAAGGTGCCGAGGATGAAAGTTTTGGCCGTCACCATAGGTTACGAGGCCGGAAGAAAAGCTTAACATCTTCGAGGCTTCGAGGCTTCGGAGAAACTTTCGCACGCTAATGATTTCCGCTGCTCAACACAGCGCAAGTGTCCTCCGGGCGCTCGGCTCGTAGTTGGCCACTTAGCAGTTGTATGTTTTACGATCGCTTTCGGGCACTTTCGGGCTGGCACGTCGCTCGTCACAGTCCTACGCACACGGTCTGACTGATGGCCGGGCCACATCTGGCCGGCGTCCTTACACGATTTGAATTTGAAAACCCTCCAGTGCCGTAAGCCACTTTTTGCTCCAATGGCTCCAGCCTCTACGCAATGGTGGAAAACTATTTTCCCCGTAGCGGCAGCAGCAGTAGCAGCTGAGCGGTCGTTTCCTTTTTTTATTTCACCAAGCGCTGAGTGGCACGGGAAGTGATGTTTCGCTTTTCATCCGTTGCCGGCGTAAGTGCCCCGGGTCTCGGGTTCTGGCGCCGGCGAAGGGCGTATGGTTTCGAGTTTTGACACATGTTTCGCAACAAATGCGCATTTTTTTCCACTTCAATCGATCGGCGAAGGGAAAGTGTCACAAATTCAAATGCTGATCCAGCAATGCCACCGGAGCGAGCTCTCAGTGCACAGTGAAAGAAATTGTAGAATTTTTATGTTCCGAAGGGTGTGTCTTCGATGCCGGATGCCGGGGGTTTCATCATCGGAAGGGCGTATGCAATTTTCTAAAGCATATTCTCTGCGCTAGAGCGAAAGCTTTCAGGGCTCTGTAATGGAAGTGGGGCGGGACGGGCAAACGAGAGTTGTTTTGCCATCTTTGCACAAATCGGATTGTTTAGCCGGTTTTAGCGTCGGGCGAACGATGGACACTAACGATTGGATTGAACCCGTGCTTCGTGCTGGCGCCGTAATGGAAGCCCGCCGCCAGCACGAGATCCATTTTGAGATAATGTTTCATTCGGGCTCCCGCTCACATATATGCTGCCAGATGTGTGCCCAGGGTTCGGGCGGACGGATGTCAACGGATGGGAATGCTTCTGACGATACAGAGTTTAAACCCGTCAACACCGACCTCTTGACCGCCGGGATCGGGGAATGCTTTTAAGCGCGAGTGCATTAGGAGAAAGAGTTTTGTTTTCGTCCGAGCGGCGGCGACGGTGAGCCTGTGCCAGTTGGCCAACGTAAGCACTTCGTAGCAGGAATTTCGGGTGTTCTAAGGTTTTGATAAGAGGCGCTTTTAATATTCTTTGGGGCCCTCGAGAAACGCAACATTACTATTTTACTATGTTGAGAACTTTCATTATCCTTTTTATCATAAAAAAAACGGTTCGGTATTTAAGTATTTGACAAATTTAATAAGAATGTTTGGACGATGCTCCAGAACCGTCTGTCACTTTGTGTATCCGTTAAAAATAGCGTCTACTATTTGTACCAATAATTTATGTTGATCGAGATTCGAGTGTCTCCTTCTATTCCCGGGACCAGAAATGGGTCAAATTCAAATTGTCCTATTCCTGCTCAGCGCGCGCTCAGAACGCTCGACCGTTTGCTTTTGGGCGGCTCAAATAAAAGCAATAAATATTGTTTTAAAGGTCCTAGCGGGGCCGATTGGGTCACCGTTTGCCAGCACGGTTCGCCCGCTTCCGTCGTCGCTCAGAAAAATGCTCAACCGAGCGCTGGCATGACCGTGGATGACCAACGCGAAAATCCTTCGCATAAAACGCAACTCCCACGGATCGTAGCTCCGTTCGTTTTTTGTCAGCGGCCACCGTTATTCCCGGGGGCTGTGCCGTACCGCTCGGTCGGTGCAGGGCACAGCGCCATAATTCAGTGTTTCGTGGAATGGAATAATGCTTTATTTCATTTCCGACCACCGTCTTGATTTTTGGCCACGATCCACGGTGGTTCTGGCGGTTTGCAGTGCTTTTCTCGCGCGGTTCTGGCACGCCTTATCATCGGTATCATTTTATTTGCTTAACACCTCGTTAAACTTTCATCGGAACCAGCGGGAAGAGAGGGGGCGCCTTTGCTGGGATATAAACGAGGGATTTTTCTTTGCCCGAATGGCTTGCATTTGGCCTTCCATTTCGTGGTGTTAAATGATGTGTTGATGTTTGGAATTAACCATCAGAAGGCGAAGCTTAGTGAGGGCAGGCTTGTTAGCTTATCGAGAGTGTTTGAGGTTAGAAAAAGGATTTCGAAACGCTAGAAATTCGAACGCCATTTTTCCAGATACCGTAGACACATCTGCCGTGCTGTGTGGAAAGGGCGATTAGCTCGAGGCGTAAGTAATGGTAGTAATTACCGTTTGTGAAGTAACTTCTGCTTCTGAGTCGCAAGTTCCACACATTAAAGTTCAAGTGGCATTCTATCAGGATCGTGGGCAAAACTTCTCCCCTCGATAAGATCACTCGTGGCGGGAGCTGTATTTAACCTTTACCGGAGAACTTCATTCGCCAACTTCTTTAAACAGCTGGCCCCCTGCATTAGGCTGCTCTTCACGCCTGGCCCGGTTCCTGGCCGTGTGTCGTGTGGAATAAATCTTGTAATCTTTAACGGCCCACACCGTTGGCACACTCTGTTTGCATTGCTGTTTCGAAGTTTGTGCGCAATCGGCGCTCCGGATCCGACTCCGGCCATTACGCAACAGGAACGGACCGTCATGGGCGGAAGAAACCAAGCCCGGTAGTCAAACAACTTTTGTGCCGGAGTTAAAATCTTAACACGCCAACGGCCCCGACAACTTCGTCTGACCGTTCTGAGGAGGGAGCCGACGAAGAAGCGGTTCTTTTTGCGGTTTCCATTGCTTGTGGATACGAAATTGCTTGTCGCTTGACTTTTCCATGGGGGCACATGCCGTGTGTGTCCAGCGTGTGGTCCAAGTTGGTCTATCGGAGCAAATAGCATGCCGGCACCCGAACTTTGCCTTCAGGAATTTGTCGAGGTTGCCGAGCAGTTTGTCCTTGCTCAAATGTTTGTCGCAGTACTGCAAACCTAAGTGCTTTAAAGAAGGACGAATAATGTTACTGGCCTCGTTCAATTACGTTTAAAGCAACTAAGTATTAAAAGAAAAGAATTTCGCTAAAAGTGTTTTCCCGTGGAAAAGAATATTCAAAGCCTTGGAGCCTCGATTGGCGAATGAATAATTACATCCAGTCCCTTCATGAATAGCCCCATTTCTAACCCACCCAAAAATGCCAACATTGGCAAGCAATCGAATAAAACAAAATGTTTCCCGATTTGCTCTGGGCCGCACCCTCGAGTGACATCGACGGTCGCCTGACGTCAGGTTGATGGAAAAGTGCAACTTTTCACTGTCATTTTCCGTTGTTTAAGTTTTGATTGACGAAAATTTATGATACTCGCCTCGGCACGGCCTGGCCATCACGGAAACTCGGCCAAAATGCGTCTGCGGCATGGTGACGGCCGTGTTTATTTTACCATGCGTTTGGAAGGATTTTCCCTAGCAACTCTCTCGCTCGCTCTCTCTCTCTCTCCCTCTCTCCGCAAGCTGTCCCCGATTGCTTCGCGCAACGGCGGAAAAGAGTAGCGCTTTTCCGGGGACGCGTTCGACGCGATGTGTCGTGAAAAATGGCCACCCATCCATCCACCTTCTGTTCTTTTTTTTCTCACGGTGGCCTGTAAAGTTCGTGGCAACGTTTTTTTCGTGTTATTTTGTCGTCTTTCACTAGTTTAGCGGATGCTTCGACGAACACCCAAAGGCCGCGAGCCGCGCAGTAATCCACTCCGGGGACGACGAGCGCTTCATTTAAGGGTAATCTTCCGGCGCTCGGTTTTAGCTAATGAAAAATAGCCGGACTAAGCCACGGGGACATCTCCGGGCTCGGGAACGGGCTGGCGCAGTGCCACACTAAAGGGACTAAGATTTATTTGCGGCTTACTGTGAGCACTCGGGCAGCAGCACTTGATGGCGCGTCGACTCGACAAACCAAAACGGCCAAAAGAAAGGATCGCCCATCCGGTTCCGTTGGCTCATTTTTCGTCCGCGGAAGAAACCAACGGTGCGTGAAGGTCCTTCCGACACATTTTTGGTGGGTTTTATTTGATTAGGTCGCGTTTAAGGTAGTCATTTTTCTTTCGACGTTCGATCCGGTTCCGGTCTCTGGTCCCGGCATCTTAATTGAAAGGAAAATAATTCAATAACCGCTGGCGGAGCGATTCACATTAAGAGAGATGTGGCGCATGGAACAATAGGAGCCATTTTAAAGCCCTCGCCGATGATCCTTTCCCTGCGTAGAGCCTCTCGGGAATGGCGGAGATCAATCTACTTTTGCTACATCCGTTTCCGTGTTGAAAAATGCGGTTGAAAAATGAGTGTAAAAAATCGGACCATGTAAACGGGTCGTGGTCGGTGACAAATTTTAAACTCCAACCGTGCGGTGCACCAATCCGTGCCAGGCGGCGTCGGAAGAACATTCTTCACCCCATGGGCCCGATCGTTCACCACGGAGCCGGCCGACGTAACCGACCGATGTTTGTTTTCCATCAAAAGTATTCCCCAGCGTGGCTCGTAAAAAAGCCCGTGCCAAAATCCGCGCGGAAAAAGTTTGGCAAACCACAGGACGACCGACACGAAAGCCGGTCCGCGTCCGTGCGCGGACACCCCTAAGTATGACTGATTGATGTTGGCCAACCTAATGCTGACCAGGGCTGGGACGACCACCGGACGACATTCGGGTGTCTGGAATCGGTCGAGCAAAAAAAAGAATGTTTAACGGATCGGAACCCCTCGGGCGGGGGTTCCTCTGGCCACAAGCAAACGATTCATAAGCAGATCATCCGGACATCCGGGTGGAACCATTCCTTCGGTGCGGCGCCCATCGGTAGTGAGGGAAACCAAAAACAGGCGGCTCGTCCGTCATGTTGAGGGTTAAACTTTTCTCATTAAACAGGTCGGTCCGTGTCCGTGCCCACGTTTTTTCTCTCTCCACTCGGATTCACTCGATTCCGGAGGTCGCGATGTGTTGCGCGTGGCAGCCCGCCTTTTTTCACGCCGGAACAGGTTTCTGGGCTGGGACGGTGTGCTTTCTGACGCGATGCGCTTTTTGATGGGTGTTTTATGCTTCACCTGTAACGTCAAAACCATACACGCGTGTGCCGTTTATGCGCCGGGTCGGCGAGACAGTTTCGGAACGCGGGTTAAAGTGGAATGTAGCACAGTGATGGACAGGGTGTAAGCACCGGAATAGTGGGCTCTATTTGGAGTTTCGTGTAACGGAGCAAGGCAAAGCATAACCTAACATGCTATTCATCATAAAACATTATTTTTACTCTCTTGCTGGGTTGTTTAAAAGTTTTGTGGTTCAATAACAGAGGACTTGAATGAGAATTATGATAGGGACTCTTCTCCTTCAAGTAATGTAGTAAAAGATGAGTTTCTGAATTAAAACGTGATCGTACAAGTTTTGAAGATGATCTCCATGATAGACGCCCAAAAACAGGAACAACACGTGAAATCGTAAAACAGGATATCGAACGGGAAAATCGTTTAGTAACTGACAAAGATTTTGTGGAAGCCCTGGGCATCTCATTGGGAAGGATAAGCTATATTTTGACTGAACATTTAGACCCTTTTTCAAAAGGATAAAGAAGATTTTGGTGAACTTGGTTCTTCTGCTCCGAAACGAGTTCGTGTCCAGATATCGGCCACACGAAGGTGTTAGTATCATTTTTTTTGGGATGCGAAAAGAATTTCCTTCGTGGATTACTTGTAAACTTGTGTAAGCTGAAGGAGAAAATTCGTGAAAAAATACCCATATTGCAGAAGACTGACTGGTATTTTACTTTCACTCATAAACTTTAAGAACATTTTAAAGTAACATGAAGCCGACAATTGAAAAACTCTCCACGCGGCGGTACCAATAGTGAAAATTAAAGCAGGTTCCTGGGCGCGAACGGCAAAACACAGCCCGCGTTGTAGGTGGAAAAACAGATCCGTCGTAAGCAAGCTCGTGCAAGCAGAAGGTGCCGGTAGGAAGTTTTCTTCTACCACGCGGCACGGCAGAAGCATCCTCTGCGTGGAACGTCACGACGCGGCTGCGATCCGTTTTCCGTACTAGAGTTTCCCAAAGGTATAGAATATTCCAGAAAGGGGAAACCCACCGCTGGGAAGCACCGCAACCACACGACCCGGGTTCCGGGCAGCGAGAAGAGCATTAACGAGTTATAAATTATACATGAAGTGTTAAAACTTTTCATAAAACATCAACCAAGCGCGGGAAGCAAGCGCGAGAACGCGCGAGTCCCCGAGGTCAGGGTTTTGCCGGTGCCGGCCCAGACGACGCCCCGGGAAGCTGTCGAAGCGGTTCGAGCTGGGCAGTCGACGACCTGCCTGGTGGCAGGTCGTAGAAAATCAAAGAAGGTGTCACCTTTCTTACGAACTTTTACAGCGCTAATTGTTTGCCTTACCTCGCGCGAGTTGCTTAAGGAACTCGGTGTGAAGACCAGAGATCGTTTGTATCCTGTTTGTTTGAATATTTAAAGTTTATTTGAAATCAACAACAAGTTCTCGTGATTGTTGTGTGACTATTGAGATTTGACTATTTTCGAACCCGGCTAATGAGGGTGCACCCCAACCGGAAGCAGCAAGCAGGAAGGCGAGGTCAATTTTACGCACCGGAACATCGGTACGGCTCTTGCCACGGGCTCTGCATTTTAATCATTTCGACTACTTTATGGCTTTATGATGTTCGTTTTTTTTGTCTCCATTTCATCCGTTCGGTCCGACGACAACTATCACCCGCTCTGGCTCCGGTGTAGGGAGATCAAATCGGACCCAGAACCGAACGGCGGAACTCGAGTCTGTCGAGCGTTAAAAAGCGAATATGCTCATCGGCGCATAACGTGCACGTGTGTGAAAGGGGGAGAACGCAGAGAGCGTTCATTAGTGTTAGTGTACCGAGCTAGCGACTGTCCGGGGGTCCGGGCCTTTGGGATCCGCGCACCGTCGTTCCATCGTGCTCTATGCTGGTGAAGACACCGAGTGGTCGTCGTTGTTCCGTCGGGCGTGGACTCCCCACAGAACATGATGATTTTTTCGAATTAACATTCAACCGAGCAGATGGTTGCATCTTTTGCCCGAATTTGGGGCCAGACCCCCCGGGTGGAGTTGCGAATCGTTACAAAGTGTGGCGATTTGAAACCCATAATGTCTGGCATTTCCGCGCACATTTCGGTGGCGTGCGTGAGTCACGATTCGCGTGCCTGCAACGTGGCGAGCAAATGGTGGCAAACGGAGCGTGGCCTTCACACTGGTGGAGGGTCTAATGCCGGGCAGGAAGCGAGCATTATTTATGGGCACAAAATGTCAGCAGCGCCGAAGCATTAGGAAGCGTTTTCCATACTTTTTAATGTAACGAAAAATCGATCTTCATTCGATCGATGATTTATGAGTACAGAAGTCGATTAGCAGTGACCTCTTCGAAGTAATTAGTGCAAACGCACATTATTCTCACCTTCGATGGGGCAAGTCCGGTTGGCCAGTCACGTTCCGCGAGTTGATCGAAAAAAGTGACAGCAAACGGTCGAGGAGAAGGTGTCATTAGACTTCATTGCAGTCGTGTAATGTTCTCGCGCGCCGCCGACGATGTGCGGCCATGTAATTACTGAGAAGGAAGCCGGCTTCCGGCCACCGGACCGGTTCCCGTTCCCGGTTGGTCGCCCGTTCGCGTGTCGCGCATCGTCAAGTGACCAATCCAGGGCGCACCGTGGCGTACCGGTTGTTATGCCATCATTCATGTTAATGCTCCTTCACTTTAAATTAATTTATGATTTCGGCTTCGCTTTCCCCGACTGTTCGTTAGCCGGGCAAATTTCTAATTTGAGTTTAATACCCAAACACACAAACACCGAGAAGGCCACCGGCCGCTACGTCTTGTGGTCGACCGGAAGTCCGCAACGTGAACGTATGTGATGCATTGGCCATCTGAACACTGCACTGTAACATCTGAAGCTTGCGGGCATGCAACATGGCCATTAACGATGAATTTAAGGAGGAATATTTATCGCCATCTTTTTACACGATTTCCCGGTTTAATTAAGATGATCTAGAGTTATGACAATACTCCGCTTGGAACGCGCTGACATTTTGATAGGACGAACCCTTGTGAGATTGAAAGGGAAAAAAATTAATTTAACATTTTAAAATTTATTCCTCGGTTGACGTAATGAATGCTTTGCATGCATAGTTTGATAAATTATGAATAATTGACACGAAATGTGCACACAAAGAGATGTATCAGAAACATGTTAACCATGTTAAGTTAAAGGATTTCAATGGGCCAATGGGCTGTTCTTGCTTTAAAGTTGTTTGAACTTTTGTGCCGTTTTGTTGGGGTCTGTGGAGTTTCGCTTTAGAAAGCCTAAGAATTAACTCTTGATTTACATGTCTCAATGCATGCACCTTCCGGAGCAGATAAGAACAAATCCGTCGACACTTGGGACTTTATGTGTCCCGTTCCTGTCAAGAGGAAACGTTAGGTGCACGTCTTCGGCACTCCCATAGCCTGGGAAATTGACACAATTTCCCAGGGCCCTCCGGAACGGGTCTCTGGCTATCGCACACAGCTTAAGCCTCAAAGTGGCTCAATCAATGCTGCAAGAAGTCTATAGCTCAGCCACTGCCTTACTCTCGCCGATGCGCTTCTCAAGGATGCACCTAGACATTGTCCCATCCAGAGGGCCGTTAAAGCGTAGCCTCCGGTGCGGTCCCGGGGGCGAGAGTAGATTAAAAATATCCTTTCATATGCTAAAAGCGTTCAGCAGATCCATTGTTCGGGTCGCAAGAAACCCGGCCGGCAGAAGAATGGCTGCAACTCTGATGCCTCCGGGTGGCACAAAAGAAAAGGCAAAACTCTTAGCATAAACTCCCCCGAAGAGACCACGGATTTGCTCGGCACCTCGGAAGAACTACGAACTAAGAAGTGTAGCCTCGGGCTGAAGGTGGCCAAAGTAACAGATTCCATAGCATTGGTGCTCGGTGGACTTCGGGCCCGCCTGCCTGCTGTGAAATTTATGGAAAGATTATGGAAATTATTGTCGGGGCCAGGGAAATTAAGTTTTTAATTCCATTAAGTTCCAGCCCCGGCTTCCCCCATAGTGTTTCACACGTCGTCCGAATCCCGCCGAAGAGTGTCCCCGTTCCCAGGGCTTTTGCTCGGTCGGTGGGGGGGGAATTGTGGAGCGACTCGTGAAGTGAGTCGTCGTGGTGTAAGCCGAGAAAAAGGATACACCGCCGCCGGGGAAACGATAAGAAGTACGTGGAGTACGTGGTCCTTTGGCGAACCCATTGGCGTGCCTACTTCAGACAGAGAGAGAGAGACACACACACGGAAAGCGGTCCCACGGGAATACCCCAATTAGAGTAGTGGGATCTGGCCCCGAAATAGGAGGGTCCTTTTTAAAACTAGTTGCTTCCAAGGGGCCACCATCATCCTGTACGCCGGTGCCGTTGGTCGGTAATAGTCGAGTGGGACCGGTTGAACGTGCGGCTAAACATCCTGTTTACGTATCGCTGTCAATTACGGGCCTAATTCAATTACCCCGAAATACCAGACTGCACTCCGCCGCCATCCGTGGCCGCCTGGCCGTCCAGAACTCGGTTTGCATTCGTGGCGAGGGGAACACATTTCCGTGGCGCACTTCTTCGCCTTCTGTTCCGATGAAATCAGCCATTAAATTATTTCGCAGCCCGTAAGCGGTAAGTCCTGTCAATTTAAATCGATCAGCGGGAGACCGCCTCGACCTCGGCCGTCCTTCTCTAATCGGCTCTAATTCGACCGAAAGCATTCACGATTTATGTTGCAATCCAAACGATCGAAAGACATCCGCCCAGGGGGCGGTCGCTTTCATCCATTGTTCACATTAATTCTAATTTGATTGATGGAAAACCATCAATTCCCGTTTTGATGGGCCGCTCATGTCAAGACCCTTGTCCAGGTACATGTCCGCGCAAACCGCTCCACCCGTCCGCTGCTCTTCGGCTTCCTTGGAGCTGGGAGCGGCCAAGTGGTTCCACTCAGCAGGTGCCTGTTAGCCGCCAATTGCAGGTTCTGGTCATAAAACTTTTTCGCCATAAACCGATGATGATCATGATGACGCGGGCCGTACGCATGATGGATAATGATGGCTTGTGGTTGATTTGAATATAAATATTCAGGTACATGTAAGCTCCGTTCGAAGAACTTGACGACTGACAGTCGCTTTATTTGATCCAATGTTTTAAGAAGCCCCAAAATAACGTGTTACATAAACAGGGGTATGTGTCCTTGTGAAAACAAATTAAATTGTTGGGACGAAAATGGTAGGGATCGTCCCTTGGCTGCCCAACCGGCCAATGGTTCGGAAAGCGATCAGATTAATCGGCAACATGAAGCGGAATCTCTTTCCCGAAACCGTAATCAATTTGTGGCTAATGTTCAATACCCGAAGCAATTCAATAAATTTCGCCCCTCAACCATAAAGTGCGCCACCATGGCCTCCGCCGGTGGTGGGGTTTTTTTCTTTTTGTGTGCCCATGGTCCTTGCCACCACCACCAAACACTTCCTTTCCACTTCCGTTGGTTCATTTCTCGTGATTCAATTTTCTTGTTATTCTCTAGTCTAGTTCGACCGCAGCGCCGCCATGGTGTAACCGGCAACATAAATATCGACATAAGGGTATCGCTGCACGCGTACCTTGTTGACCTTCGGCGGACGATGAGACCCGCCATTGTTGGGCCGGCATTTACGGTCGGTGCCTTCGGCGAGTTTCGGAATTTCGGGTAGCGCACCGGTCCACCGGTGGGCCCCAAAAATCTTCGGACATCAAACATCCTCAGCGACCCACGCAGCGCATGAAAGAAGCGATAAGGGAAACATGTGATTTCCCTAAGTGATACGAATTCTTCATGCGCATGGGGCATTTTCCGGCGAAGGTGTGGCAACGCGAGGATGGGCGCGGAATCGCTACAGGTGTGTTCTCTGAGGGGACAAGCATATAGGTTTCGGTTTGCTTGGTCAACATAAACGCAGTGCTTGAGCTTCACGCCCTTTTGACCTTCGGCTTTTGTGGCGGAACGGTTTACCTTAAGCTTCATCGGTTAGGTCAAGCGATTTGTGCGAAAAAGGCAAGATGCCGGCTTTTAACCAGACAGCGTTCCGTGGAAAGCGATGAGATGAGAATTTTCCTCGCACAAGTCTGACTTCGGCGCCTGTTCGCATCTGTGAGGACTTCCACAATAAACATTCTACTGACCTAGTGACCGATGCAAAGGGAACGCTCCCTCGCGAGAATCGTGCCCGAAAAGGATTCTTTTTCTCTTCCGTGAGAAGCGACTCACCTACAGATTGGTGCTTGCGAATCGGATTTCTCACGGCGGCTGTTTTCCGATGCGACGTGCAACGTGAAAATCGCCCCGTCGCGTGACACGCTCAACTGACAGCATTCGTGACAGCACGATTCGATCGAGCTCCGGGTTTTCCGGGTTCGGGGTTTGCTGTCAGTTGCGTTCGGAACGTTGCGGCGAAGACTTTTCCGTGCTTTCCACCGGCTCGCCGATCCTTTCGTAATGCGGAAATGGCCGACTGGCTGGCAGCATGTTGAACATTAAAGTGAACTAGAGACGTTGCGTTTACGCACATTGGAAACGCGCAAAAGTTTGTGAAGGTGTGAACTTGAAAAGGACAATTCAAAGGCGGTGCGTGCCTGAAAAGGGAAAAACAGTAATGTCCTGGAACCGGCAGTGCTCATCAGCGGACAGCGGAGAGAAACGATTTCCGGAAACATTGTCGTCCGCAACGAGCGCGAGTGAGAACGAGAGTGTGAGAGAAAATGGAGCACTATTTCCGCACGTCCTGTTTTATGTTGCTTCGTGACAGACAGTGGAAACCCGGAACCCACCATCCCCTCGAGCTTTTCCTTTTGCCAAGCGTAAAGGAGAAACGTCAAAAAGCCACCGAATCGAAGGACTCACTCGTGAGAGCGAAAGCGATGAGAGAACTTTCGTCTGATGAGAGATTTTTAGTGTCGTGAGATCACTTTTCGCCTACTATGTGGGGGTTTAAGAAGGAAATAGAATACGACGATCAAAACAAATTGGTTGGGTAACAGGAAAATTCCATTGAAAGGTTTCGAAAGTAATACGAAGCGATTGGAAAGAATAATTGCTTAAGGAAATTAAGTGCGTGATAATGAACAAATACTTCCAAAATAATCAGACTGCCTTTAGAATAGTGGAAAAAAATTTGAAAAAGTTTTGCTTGCAAATCCATCACAGTAGACTGCGGCGAGAGTTCGAACGAATATTGCCCGACATCGAACAGTTGCCGAAAATGGCCCAGACACTTATCGTAAAGTAAATAGAAAACAGTGGCCAAAGTGGTGGGAAAGTGTATTTTATTGTTGCCCACATTTACGTTGCAAAAATGAGTATCGGGAAAGTGTGTGCCCAAGATTCACGACCCGGGTTGATATTTGAGCAGCACGGCCACCGGGGCCGTTTGAAGTTATTGGAAAAGGAAAGCACACTTCAGGAGATGGAATCGAACCAACATTTTGCCGGCTCCGTGACCTTCGAAGGGCACATCATCCCGATGGCCCGATATTGTTTCAAGCCCCGGCGTGTCGCTGACGTTGAAAATCAATAGGGTTTTTGGAAGCGGACGGCAACGACGGACGATAATCCTCGGTACACAAGGACGCAGCATCCACTGTCTAGCCGGCCAGCAAGGAGGACGGCCGATCCGAGCCAGACGCTGGAGCCGTAAAAAGGGATGAACGTGTGAGTCTGAAAATTGGATTACCCCTTGGGTGCTGGAGGTGAGTCAAATTAAGTTCCGCTCCGTGTCCGTGAGTATGGCTCGTGTTGTTTTCGCTTCCTATCCTTTTTCTATGAAACCATTTCCTGTGCGTGAAGGACGGACGGACTGAGCGAGTCACGTGATTTGGATGATAACGGAGCATGATGGGCTGTTGTTTGCATATGTTGTGCTGGCGTGTTGGGCAAATGCTTTAAACTAGAATTTACCGGCCAAAGATATGATGCCTTACACGCGTTCGCAGATCGTTCCGTGGGTGTGCTCTTTTTCCCCTCGTTCGCTTCGATCCTTGGCCCACAGGTTGGTGGTTAGGCGCATATCGTTATTTATGTATCGGTGGAGCCGGATTCGGAAGCAATAAAATGCCAGCGAGAATCTGTGAACGCGATTTCTGTGCATCCCGTGCCGAGCTGGACCGAGCGAAGATTTTCTCGGTCCCCCGGTGGGGCGGTGAGCATGATTACGCTTTTGTCATATGTTTGCCGCTGCTCGCCTCACACGCTAATGTAATGGAAATTTATGGAGCTCGGACCATTACAAATTCATGGTGTTTGGTTTTTGGATGTCGGCTGTCCGGAGCATGCACGGGCAATGCGTGAGCAATGCCCAGCCCAACCCGAGAGTGCGGGACATGTTGCTTGCAGAAGCCCCCCCCCAGGAACCGAGAAAGACTCCTTCCTTTATGTCGCGGAGGCCCGGTCCGACGCTTACGACCACTTAGGGGTCAACCAAAAAGAGTGATCTGCGGCCGAACGACATCGTCTCTCGCCAGGGTTTTGGCGGGGCTCGTCCAGCTCGGCCTGGCGCCATCTTCGCCAGAGCAAATAAAGATTTATGCATCGTACTTTGTGGGGATTTTATTACTCGCGATACTGCGACTGGCGGCCGGTCCAGTCCAGTGCCACGGATGTCTGCCGTTAATGTTGGCCCCCGAGCGGCTCTTGAGTGTATTCTCCTTTTCAACACCTAATCGCAGCCACCATTTGTGTCAGGGTCGCCTTTGCAGTTCCATTCTTCGTAGCACGTAGCCTTTGTGTGGAAAATCTACAGTAAGGGTAAACTTAAAGCCTCGATGGTCAGAATTCGGGGAGGCGAAAATTTGATTTGCCTTCTCCGGTTTCCCGATTTGTATGCGTCGCACGTATCACACATTGTTTCATTCATTTTAAGGGGCCAGAGAATTGAATTTCAATAAGGCCAAAGGACATGTGTTAGGTTTAACTAACGAGAAATCACGGCTTCTGTGGCCGTCGCAAAAGTCGCCCGGTTCTGTTATCGAACTAAAGTTTCGAGTTTGCCAAACGAATCATTCTGCCTCTCGCCGAGAGCTGGATACCTATTGTGTTATCTTAAAATATGGATCCGTCCTACAGAACTGGTTTGCAAAAGTCAATAGAGTATCGGAAAAGACGGTCTCCGTCGTCCATCGGAAATCGGGATTCTCGTCTCTATCGATGCTGCACGAGGTGCCTGCGGCTGGTAGTAAAAAGCAAAAGCAACTTCCTGGTCCGTAGCCCGACTCCTAAAGCGCACCCGTGCGGTATCCTGTGTTTCAGTTTTAATCGAATCGATACACTCTGCCAGCTGACCGGAAATTGGTAGCCAGAAGCAGCCCGACTGGTGCAGTACAGGAAGCCCCGGCAGGAAGTTGCCTATACACTATACGAAAGGGACTGCAAGCTGTGGGTCTGATCGATGCCACCGACCGGCTGCAGTTACTTAATCGAGCCGCAAGATCGTTTCGGAGTTTAAATGCAGACCAAATCGAGACCCCGGGCTCGGTGCGATTGCACTTGGCCTACGGTCGATGCCGTTTCGGACTCCACGATTTTCCACTCGACCGTCCCGACCCATCGGTATCGGTACAGTTTCTTTTGAAGAAGTTTATCGAGAGGAAAACCACCGGCAGGCACTCGATATCGTCCGTCCTGGGATCGAATCGGTACGAAGCAGTGCAATTTCCGTTGGCTCCTTCCGAGCTTTAAATGCTGTACCTTCAACGTAGGACGGAGCCGGTTCGGCAAGTCCGTTGCGAATGAACCGGAACCGGTCAGCCCGTTTTTTATCTCCAGTGACTCAGTGAGTGTGGTCGTTGAACAAGAAACAACAAACGGTGTTCTGCTTTTCTTTCGGGTTACGTAAATCGTAGCCTTTAAATCTGGTTTGCGGTTGTATTTGATTGAAAGGATGATTGATTGCCGCTTTGGGCTCGCCCGTCGCAATATTCTATCTTTAATGAAGGACTGTTAACGTGAATAGACCGACAGCCTCTAGCATGGGGCCAGTCCTAAAGTGTCCTTCGGTAAAATATGCACATTTTCATGTGGAAAGAAATCCGGTTTGGGACCGTTGTGGCGTCACACGTCGTCATCCTTTTGAACCATAATCGGTCCTTCTGCCTGGCTGAGCTGGCCCTGAAAAGAGCTGAGGTCTGAAAGCGGAGAAAGTTAAGAGTTCTTTAAAACCGTTTTGCCTGTCAAGTGATACGTCGTATTTCTTTGGGCGTCCTACCGTTTCGATCGAAGTCGGATACTCTGGCCGCAGCTTCGCCATGGTGAGGTGCTTCCGAAGTAAAAAAATCCTTCAAAAGTGTTTCGCCACTTGGCAAGATGTAACCGCTAGAACCAAGATTAGATGAGAACTTTTTCCACCGCCCGACTCCAGTCCAGTGGGAGGCAATTTAACCTGTAGATCAGGCTTCAGTGACGAAGAACGTTTCCCTGGTACGTGTCTCGTGGCTGCCGGCGGCACGTACGTCTCGGATCTTTCGCTCAGCTTTCGAGCGAAAGCTGCCCGGAAGAGGCCCAACATAATGTTCGCGCCGCGGACGGAAACCGTCAGGGCCGTTCCCGAAATAGCTATTTTTCTCGAAGTGTTCATTTTCTCGTGTGATTTGCCTCGAGGCAGGAACCGCTCATCTCGTTAGTGAGCGCGACAGGGGAGAAAATTGTTTCAAAAAGAACATTAGATTGGATGTCTCCGGGACCAACCAACCCCCCTCCCCCGGGGGGAGATGCGCTGAGTTCTCGCGAAAAGCATGTTGAAAAATTGAAAAAATAATGCGGCTACTTGTTTGCTGTGCCACACGGTAGCATTCGCTCCTTTTTGCAGCTGTTGATCATACGAACACGGGCGGCAATTCACATACGGCACGTTGTTTACGGTGTTCCTGATTCGTGCCCCGCAGCTCTATGGGGCTCTCGATGTTTCTAAACTTTATAAAGAGACTGCCACCTTGATAAATATTGGGTTTGCCGCACGGCGCACGTGAGGCTCGTTTCGTTTTGATGCAAATTTGCGTTGGAGTAGTTTAGGAACGGAAACAGGAACCGGTTTTTGCAGTCTACAATGGTCGTCCTTAGACAAGCGCACTTCAAACGCTTCACAAACATGTATTTGGCAATAAAAATTTTAACAAAACTATCCCCAACGGGAAGGTTGAATAGAAATTTGTTCCGCTCCGTAGTAAATCGGGGCCAGACCGTGAACATAAAAACATGAGGTCAAGGAAAATACACCACTATCGACGTACCGAACCGGGGCATCACGATAAAGTGCAAGCGTAAAAAAAGAATTCAGCCACAATCGGGGCGGGTATGTCTATCCGCTTGGTGTGGCATGTGACTGACAGTCGGGGTGTCCTTTTCTCTAACATGTTCCTATTCCTATTCGAACATCCTTTGAACCGCGCGTTATCTTTCTTTGGTTGGTCCATGATCTCAACCGATGTCGGCGACCGGGCTGACGATTTTCTTCGTTTTATGTTCGCCTTCATCGCCCACATGACCTACACGTAAAAATACGCTCCACATTTTCCATGTTATCGTACCTTCGGCAGCTTTCTTGTGGCGCCGGCGTTCATCCTTTTTCATCCTTCGCCCTGCTTTTCTGACTGTGTTGATAAAGTGGTGGCTGTTGCAGACACGTCAGCAAATTTTATTATCGAGTTCAATCATCATGCTACAACACGGCAGAGCTTAAAGGAACAAGCGGTCACATGACGATGACTCCGTGACCCACAGTAGATATAGGGCCGGTGTATGACAATCGATCTATGTGCGGCTCCATTCACGGCAACGATGTTTATTATGTTTTCCCATAAATAATCCTATTATTTTACTGTTTATTGCATGGTTGCATGGTGAGTAACGTTTATTACTCTAAGCATTAACATTTTTTTGTTGAGAACTAGGCGGTGTTCACCCTGTATGAAGTGAGAATAGCACATCTGGAGGGAACCCTAGTCCTTTTGGAGAAATCCTGCCCACTTAAACTCCTTAGAGCAAGCATCAGGCCTACTTTTTGACAGCTAACCTTACCACGGGGATTGCTTAGTACTTACGCTGGAAGTCGCAATTGCTCTCAAGTAGCGTCTAGCACTTGATGACGTAATCCGGCTCGTTGCAAAGCGTATCGAGTACAAAAAACCCTTACGAAAATAGTTAGAAATATGGACAGCACAGAGGTACTTAAAATAATTTAGCTGAAAATGTAGCTTCAAGTTTTCAATTTAGTGTAGTTCTCATTTCGATCCCCTTCTTTTCGTACCACTTTTTCGTACCGCATTTCGTTTGGTACCCTTTTTTGTCTCCCCATCTGTCATTGCGTTTGGCTCACAACAAGAAAAACATCAAAAGAAGAGAACTGTCAGATGGCTTAAAGCTTAAAGCTTAAAGCTTATTAAGGCTTATTCTAGTTATCTTAAAGCCAACCTTGCAGGATGCAGACAACCTGCTTCACCGACTTTCACTTCCTGGTGACGGCTTCCTTTCGCGCTTTCCAATCGACATTTATTCACCACATCATGGACACATGCTTTGCACCAATTTACCCAAATTTTGTATTAAAGCCTCCCTTTACGTTACGTTTGTATGGGAATTTGTATTTATTAATCAAACCTATGGCACATCAAAAGCTTTTCCATTCGGTTACTGTTCAAACTTTCTGCTGTGCGGTTACTGTTCAAAATTGTATGTTGACCCCTGGAAATGCTTCCAAGGGCGCATGAAACACTAACTCTGTCATATTGACCGCAACTCACGCCAAGTCGAATTTCCCACAAACCCGAGGCCAAAGGGAGATGTCATCGAGATGGACGCAACGTAGCCAGGGTGTGAGATCTTTGCACCTCGTATCAAACTGATTCCTTGCCAGACTCCATCCCGTTCATGAATAATTTATCACATTTCTCCAAATTGCACTCACCGTGGTCTGTAGCATTTCGTTTTCAAAAGTCACCTCGTTCAATATGCATTCGTCACTCACGTACGGGACGTGGGAAGTATTCATTTGAAATTTATATCAACTTGCGGTTGTCCCACGTCGATCCTGGACAATTATTTTTTATTAGCTTCCATTTCGATGTAATAGATGTGTCTCGATCACCTGAGCTGAGGTCGGTCTCGGTGTCGATGCAAATTGATGTCATGTTCCATTTTCTTTACTGCTCTCACATTGCCCTCTGCCCGGGATGGATCATTTCGTGTTCAACTTCCCCGCAGCAGGAATGAATAAATTTCCTATCAATTAAAATGCTGCCACCGGATTTTGCAAAGGGGTTTTTGAAGCGCTTTGGGAGCTGGAGTTTTACATCCTGTCAGGTCATGGTGGCCGTATTTGAATAATCGGTTCCCAGACATCAGGCTTCGAAAAAAATCGATGCCGCCAGCGAGCAATCATGAAATCAATTTCATGATAATTTGCAACAAAACCGATACCCTTTTTAACCTAGAAATCATCGCACGCTGGGAGCTCCCCGAGCCGGCTACCGGCCGGATTGTGTTTGCTTTTCGCCGAACAGCGATTTAAGCGAATTTCATCGTGATTTGCACATCGCGCTCGTGCGCAAGATGGGTTCGAAATTTGTTTATTTGCCCATTCAGCACGGTTCGTTAGGCGAAGAATATGGTGGAAAATTCGGACACCTCGAGGCTGGTGGATGATTCGATCCACCATCTTAAAGCAGCCCCCGGCCCGGTCCCTCGGCTGAATACGCTTGAGTGGCTTCGGATCGAATTTTGAACATCAAACAGACATTAATTCGAGGTCGAAACATGTTATTGAATATTTCTGCCAATTGCTTGCCTTCTTCACTCGCCTTTAATATTCGGATTTGGGATGCGTTCAAGTAATTGCCAATCTGCGATGAGGAAAGGGCAGCAGCAATTTATGCAAACCCCCTCGTGCCATCGTTCGGCCTGTTCGAATGGCGCAATCGCAACCAATCTGGGGATGATAATTTATTGCAGACTCGTCAGAAGTTATGCAGATCCGTTCTGGGGGGCTATTCGATTTTGCAGATCAATTTTTTCTCAGCCCTCGTGGGGACTTTGACTAGCTGGATTCCGCGACAGTGGGTCTGGGCCGTAAGACGAAATCATTCGACGAAACAACATTGCAAAGTTCTGGTTAATTATACAAAACTGTACGGTCGCTGAAATGAACAACAAACCATAAAATAGCTCGATGACGAATGGCACCAGACGGAGTCGCTGGCGAAGTAAAAGTCGCTAATAAATAATTTGGCTTTTCTCATGCAAAATTCATTCCGGGTATCCACCAGCCAGTAAGTTGTGTCGTAAAGTGGAAATGTTGTTTGCGATGAACTGCCGCATACCGTAGCCGTACCGATCGTCGACGAGTGTGGCCGTTGCTGACTGGCTGGCTGTGTTTTATGGCAAAAGTCAGATGCATAAAAAGCAGTCGAAAGTTCCGCATGTAGTTAGTGCTTGTGAGCTTGCTAAATGGATCGAAAAGAAAGGGCTCGTGGGGCCTGCAAAGAACATTAAGCATAGTGGTGGACCGTAAGAACGGAGGTTCCAGACATCTTAAGCAGTCTTGGCCCACTAAACCGGAAAACTAAGTCTGCGATTGAAGTGTTTATGATTTCACTTTCTACGTGGCACCAACATCTTAAGCTGGTTGTTTTGCGAACAAACTCTATTTTACATGCCAACTTGCACCATTAGTCGTGGAGTTCTAGCAAGAAGAGAGTTCGAAAGATACATTGCACCGCTTCCGGATTTGGATTGTGTTTTTGCAACCGCACACAGAACTCTTTAAATTTAAAGTTCGACTAAACGAAAACCTCGTTTTTTGCTTGTTGCGTTTCATCCTCTTTTGAGAAGGACTCGTCATTGTTCGCGTTCCGTGGATATTTTTCAACTTTTTGTCAACCGATCAACAGTGTGTTGTGGGGGCAGACCACGCACGATAATCGTATATCGAGGTTAACATAGTTTGCGATACGTTGACGCGCCATCGTGTGCGTCCTCGTCGTGCTTCTGTGAACGACCAGGCGCCTCCATTTTCGGTCAGCCTCCAACATATTTACAACTCTCCCGTCTCGGAGCGGGAATTCTTTGGGGGATTATCAGGGAGTGTCAGCAGCCGGTGTGGGCTGCCGAAGGGGCGTGATGGAAACGTGATATATGCTACTGTGGGGGGTCCTGCCTACCTTCTTCTTCTGCAGCAGCACCCCAGGGTGGCAGTAGATCTTTCTCCCATTCGAGCCCGCTCCATAAGAAGCATTTCATCTTTAGCCCACACCTGGGTGTCGTTTGGAGCCGGGGAAAGATACCGGATCCTAAAGTGGAAACGGTTCATCAAATATTCCAATCATCCTTTCCTGTTCCTCCGTTCCGGATCCGAAGCCGTGCTGACGACCATGGGGTCGTCTCACACCGCACCGCATTCGATTTGTTCCAAATTGTTGCCGACGGAACGGAGTAAGGAAGCCAACCGGCAACCCATCCGGCCCCTTCCCCGTGTGTGTGCCGGTCCCGGATGGTTGTATTTTCCAATTTTCCTAACGCATCCACACATACATTTTCCCACAGGATAACAGCGGGTAGGTTTGCCTAGCCGAAGGAGCTAGAAATATGCCTTCGAATGTTTCATTTTGGGGCTGACAGGCTTTCGGGTCTTCCGGCGGGCCATCTGGCCCGATCGCCCCATTATGCAGGGCCCCGGGCTCGAGCCCGTGTTACAGCAATGTTTCTGCCGGGTGTTGGTGAAAACACATTCACTGCCCAACCACCGGTAGCCAGGAGCCTTTATCGATGGTCAGGAAGCAAATTGCGGACGTAGCAGCTCGCGTCATATTTCATCGACAGCTTCTTGTTTCTGGATGCCGTAGATTGCGTCTCGTGTCAAGCTGGCCAGACCGCAACGGGCGGACGGGAGCTTCCTAACGCCCTGCTGGTACCGCCATAATTTGGCAGCCCAATCGATGTTGGGGTTGCCTTCTTGTCCGGGGTCTTTCTTCCGGCTTCCGGCTTGGCGGGGGCCAGAACTCCCAGAGCGCTTCCGTCTAAATCCGAGCATTGTTTTTCGAAGGATGCCCACGTAGGCGCTACCCGGGCGCTTAGGAATTATGTGGCGCTTGCCTTAAAGCGTATAAATTATGGGGAAGAAAACGGGCCCGGCTCCGTTGGGGTCCTGTGACCGTAAGTTAAATTTGTTTAGTGAGGCCCACCGATGGCCGGGGCGAATGTGTCACAGTAACAAATTCGGGCAATAATTTTCTCACCGTATGCGCTCCTCGGGTGCGTTACACCTGGCTGTGGTAAGGTAATGATTATCAAATCAGTGGCCGACAGGAAGCAATCTCTTGTGCTGCTCAATTGAATCGTAAACTGGGCCAAATTATGTGGCATCCCCGCTCTGATCGGGTGGAAATTTACATTGCCCCAACATGAGGGGATTGTTGGCAATTCTAATTAGATGTTGTGATGGTTGAGGCCTTGGTTGAGGCCTGTGATGGAATGCTCGTCCATTTCAAACACTCTCCAGACATGGACCGAGAGCCGAGGTTTTTTTTTATTTTTGAAGAAACCCGTCGATACTAGTTTCTATCAACTTATTGCCTCGTTCTGGCTAGTGCTCAGTCCCAGCGGTGGTGCAGTTGGAATAATTTCCATCAAACTATCCGTCATGTGCGGCACGTCCCCGAAGACTAGGACGACCGATCGGAGTCGAAGCAATTTTCCAGCATTTATTATTCATGGAAATCCGGGTTCGGGTCGAGACGGGGACGGATTTGGCACGGAAAGGCGCCGAAGAGAGATAAAATTGGCCGCGCACACTTTGAAACCGCGTCCGGTTCGGTCGACTGGCTCGCCACATTACCGCCGGCCTGTGGGCGCTTTCTAGGACCTTGCCATTTTGCAAAACGGAGCCCAACAACGAGCGCAGGACTGGCGGCGAGTCCTGCGCTGGAAATCATAAATCATCGCCCCAGCGCCCGGACCTGGGTGGGCTTCCTTCAATCGACTCGATAAAACGGCGGTTCCGAAGGACCGTCTAGCTTGCGAATCGGAACCCTTTCGTTACGTACTTCCCGCTGTCGTCGAACCACGAGTCGAGCCACTTTGCTGATCTACAATCGGGCCCGGGGTCCCGGTCGTCAAGTTCGGTTTGATAGAGTAGTAAAACATTTACCGGAAGCGCTTCCGCGGTTCCGTGGATCTCGGCCGAGGCCCGAAGGAAGGAAGTGCGCGCTGGGTGCCAATTTTTGTCTTCCCCAAAGTCCTTCGAAATCTTGAAGAAAGTTAATGCAAACGGCAAGAGGCTCCAGAAGCGGCGGGAAATAAACTCTGCGGCAATTGGTGACCGAGATCGTTTAACTTGAGTGCTGCAGAGGCACGAGTTTACGACGGGAGGTTATCAGTCGTCGTCAGCCGCTCCCGGGAGCTTGGATTGGGTTTGGGGTGGTTAAATATTTCATTGCAGCCCGTGGTCTGATCTAACTGGAACTGGAGAAAAACGAGTTCCAGTATGCTAGGTATTCGACATGGCACGTTGTGGCTAGGATCGAGAGGAAAATTTGTCAATTTGATCGATCCTCGTGGTGGCGAGAGACCAACACTGAATCGGCAATCGGTGGTAAATGTTGTCGAATTTGTGGTCCGGTCTTTGAGTTGGCTAAGCTGATCAATCGCAGCTTGAAGTACGTATTCAGTATACGATTTTCAAAGTTGCCTGTAAAAGAAAACTATTATAGAATCACATCCAATGATTCTTGAAGGTTGTTTTTGGAACGTCGCAGAGCTTTGAGGGGTTTGTAAAATAAAAAATGACGATTTTGACCTAACGAGCCAAGAACCCACAAAAAGGACTTTTTGATGGCAGAAAGGTGGGATGCATCACAAGCTCCTAAAACCTGGTGAAACCGTTAATTCTGATCGATACTGACAACAAATGATCAATTTGAACCATGCTTTGATCGTAAAACGACTAAAATGCCATTTTTTCTTGTCAGCCATGGAGGCGCCTGGTGGGGCTCAATGACGACTGAACCTGGCGGCTCCATGAACCTAAATGCAAAACTGGTTCAGGATACTATCAAATCACTTGGATGGGAGCTGCTCTCCCCCACGCCTTATTCCACAGTCTTGGCCCCGAATCTTGGCCTTTCCGAATATCATTCATTTCCATCGAAGGGACACGTATTGGATGAGCAGCACTTCGTTTCCTAAGAGGCAGTTAAAATTACATGACTTATTAGTTTGCTTCAAAAGACGAAGAATTCTTTCGTCTGCGAATTCACGATTAAGCAGAGAGAGTGGAGAAATGTATATCTACCGATGGCACACACTTTGAATAAAATACAATTTTTCGTTTCAATGTGTTAGACATTTGATTTCATCGAAAAAATGTTCATTTTCAAGTTTTAGACCTGGTAGATAGTTTGATCGTCTATAAACTAATAAATTCGATGCGAACATAGGAAGATGTTGGAACTAACGGTAGAACACGTGGAACTGCACTAGGGCTGCACTTTATTGTTGTGTTTTGCAAATTACTTATTTTACTGAATTTTACAGTCCTCAATTACACAAAACAATTCCTGTTAAGCCCTGGACACGCGCCTCTGCAGAAATGGGAGCAGATGCAGGTCGGGAGATGAAAGTGTGCAGTAAAACAGTTTATGTTGGGCTCGGGCTTCAGCAAGTCTGTTACGAGAAGTGAAGAGGCACTAGCAATGCGTGAATCGAAAGGAATGCAAACTTGTTTTGCACTTCCCCTGCTGAAGGCCGCGAGGCCATAATGGGTCTATTTCCTGTTTTGCCAATCAAGCAAAAACTAAAACTTTTATGTTTTTCGCTAGCGAGCGGGAGGCTCACTGGAAGCGGAAAAAATGGCCAATGCCCAAAGGACGTTTTGTACGAAGCCGGCAAAATGGAAGGCTTGTGTGTATTACTACCAAACCGGCCCGCACTGGTTTACGATGCTTAGCCACTTTCGGTTCGGTTCGGCCAGCATGTTTATGATTCATCTAGCAGAGAATGGGAATGTCTACGACTTTGGCCAACAAATTGTTGGCCAGACGGTGTGTGTTTCCGGTGGGCCATAATGGTCGGGGCCGGAGCCGGTGGGCAACCCGCCACCGGCGAATTGATTACTTCCTTGTTTCACTGCCACCACCATCCACCATCGGCATTGTGGCCGGCGTACTTTTCAATTTTTCCTTCAACTTCTGGGGCTGTGTCGTCGCAGGTACACCTGGTGCCTGGCGAATGGAAGAAGGATTTTAATTTGCGCCAGCCTGTTCGCCAGCGCCGTCGTCCTGGGCCATTCGGTTGCGTTCGTTCCTTTTCACTAGTTCGATCGATTTGGCCGTCCGCCCGACCGGAACCAGGAAGCCAAGTGAAACCGAAAGTAGCGCTGGAGCTTCTGGTACCGTTTTGTTTCCGTTTCCGGGGTCCGTGCGAGCGCGCGCGCGCTCGGTAAATTAATTTCGTATAATTAGTGGAATCGAATTCGCAAACGGTTAATTAAGGATAATTAAATTATCTTCTCCACAGGACCGCCGCCGCCCCGTCCCGAAATCCCAAAGTTAGTTGGTTGGTGCCAGGTTGTGGTGCGTTGCAGTAAACCCGCCTGCAGCCTGGTTCGGCAATGGCGCCAAGGAGAAGTAACGGCAGTCAACTTTGAGTTGAGAGCCTCCGAACCTTCTGGCATCGATTTTTGTCGCACCCCGGGGCTCGGTTTCGGGAACACCGGAACGTTCCGAAGTGGTGAGAAAGTGCTGTAAGGTCATTATCAACTTCCTCCTGCTCATCGGATATGTAGAGGCGTTCAGCTTTTCATCAACTCGCTTTCACTCGAAAGCGGACCACTCAAGTGGTGGTCCTTTTCGTATCGCCTCTCTATTGCCGGTCTCACTATTGATCCGATGTCGCACGGTTCGCTGTAAACCTTTGTATAGATCGGGGCTCCCACGGGACACCTCGCAGGACCAGCGCAAGGACATCGAGGACGGTCGCGTTTTTCTGCCCGAAACCCGATTTGATGGAAAATTTGAGTCCTCGACGCGCCCGTGGAGCTCTCGTTTTGTAAGTGCGAAGCACACGTACCAAACGCAACCGGCTTCTCTGTCAGCGGGATGGCCCAGGGATCCATGCTGAGCCTGGTCCTGGTGTGTTATTGAAATTTTTCCCACAACGAGGGGCAACTCCTCGCGAGAAGAAGAAACGCTGGAAGAGAATAAATGTATGAACGACACTTGGGGGGGCCTCTAGGATCTTGAGTCGAGGCGCAGCAAAAAAGAAAGGAAGGAAGCACACTCTGCCGAGAACTGTCACCATCTGTGTGTCTTGTTAGCTGGGGCACTCCGGCAGAAGTAACCGCCCCGGTAATGTGTGTACCTCTGGAAGACTGGATTCTGGGTGAGCACAGCCCGACGACGACGACGGTAGACTTGTTGAAGACTTGACAGGATCATTCGATCCTGTGGCACACGAGCCGGTCGGGCGGGCAAAGGAGCGTCCGGGCCCCGGATCGATGTGTATGTAAATGGGTGAGAACGGTGTCTGGGTGCGCCAGGTGTGCCATTTCCCACCAGGACTTTCTTGTCTTGTCCTTTCTGTCGTGTGCGTATTACGGTTAAGGGCGCCTCGTACCTGGGCCGCCTGTTATCTTCTGTGCGTCACCGAGGTAAACTTGCTTCCGTGTTCGTTTTGGTGTTCGCCTTGCACTGAGCACACCGCGGTGTCTAGGGGAGCCCAGAAAAGGGGACAACAAAATGGGGCTACAAAACAATTGGCACAATTGTCACTTCATTGAATCCGTTATCGCGTGGTGGCCCCAGCGGAGGCTGAGCCTGGGCGGAGCTGGCTCTTTTTGTAACGAATGAAGGAGCCGTGGGCCTTTTTCGAGCCGAATGGACCTCCAGCCGGATCGACCTTGGCTTGGGAAAGGGCAATCGATTGGAAAGGAAAGGCGCTACCGTATTTAACGTCAACCCGCGTGATAAAGTGTTTCACTTATCAGCGCTACAAAAAGGCCTATTCCTTTCCGTTTCTTTTAGTTCCTATTTTCGAGGATGTGGATTTCTCCTGGTTTCTGGTACTCTCTCTGTGTTTGGGCCCCTCTGTCTTATCGCGCCGTTAGGGTACGTTAAATCCACAGCAAACGACGGCCATTCGACGCTGGTTGCTGGTTTCGGGAACAGGAAATTAAGTATCCATCGTCCCTCGAATGCTTGGCGGACATTGAATGAAACGGTTACGGGAAAGTTTATCTGTGATTGGTCACACAACTGGAATGTCTTCCAGTGGGCAACTACGGACGTAGAATTTCAATTGGGAATGGCCCAATTGTGGACCCTAGCACCGGGCGAAACCATTCTTTGTACCGGTTGTCGTTGGATGATAAGAAATCTCCGTCAGGCGGTTAAAACGGGCTGCTTTCCGTCTGCATTCTAGGAATTCTAAGACTAAGAAAACTTCACTGTTCGTTGTTTCTCTTCAGTATCTTTTGGCGGTACGCAAAGCAAAACAATTGGGAGCTCCACGGACCACAAATCGTAAACTCCCGGCTCCGATCGCTTCGAGCTGCTTACACTTCGATGGAAACGCTAGAAAAAGTAAACTCTGCGTTCTGGCCCCGGGGAAAAGAATGTTTATTTTTTCTCACTTTCTAGCTACAAAAGCCACGGGCGAATGCCTGTTTACTATTTACATGTTTGCTAAACACTTCATCTTAACCGACGTGTGTGCCCTCCGTGCGTGCCTTCCGATTGTTTATATTGAAGGCAGCTCGCTGCATCGGCTTGTTTGATTTTTCGATCCTTCTGGGCCGAAACCGAACCCGCTACCGGGCCCGGTATGTAAATCGGGTGTCTCTCTGTTCGACCTGTTCCTTGAGGCGTTCACATGTTAACATATCTCTCGCCACCGCACGTCAATCGCGGTGGTGGCCTCTTCAAACCCGAAGGATTCGATTTTCGGCTTTGCATGTTACGAGTTGGACCAAGCCTAGAGCAAACAAGGCCGACGGTGGGGGTCTCCGATCCGATCGGGTGTTCGATTTTGAAGCGTAATCGATGTTCTATTGCCACGCCACACCACAGGCCGATTTGTTGGCTCGGTTTCCGGCAGATAGGCTTAGGACATGGCGGAGGACGATTTTAGCAAAAACAGTAGTGTTGATAGCAATTCTCGTATTTGCTGGTTAAGCGAATGCTTAGGCAACAAAAACAAAATAACTACAAAAGAGTAAGTAATCGTTTCCAGGGGGGGTGGACGACGAAGCACAATCGAGCGTGTTGGGGAGTCAAAAGATTGAAAAGAGGGACCGAGACGAACGTAGTTTTCCTCGTTAAAAAAACTCTCTAAGGAAAATGAATCCTTTTCTTCGAAGCGACCGAGAACATTTGCTGCCGCCGGCTCGAGAAGACCAAAGCCAAAGCTGGTGTGCTGGTGGTCCCAAAAGGTGCAGCGCAGAAAATGTGATGTTTTCTTCGCATCGCCAAGAGCTAGGGAAAAAATCGTAAGAAGTGTGACATGTCAATTTCCATATGAAACGATTCCGATGAGAATCATCATCAGCCGTTCGCCGATCGCAAGTCGCCTTCTGAAAGCCTTTTCCGCACGCTACGAAGAAGCTACGGTTCGTCTTTTTCTTCCTTCTCGATTGGAAGGGTTTCCTTTGGGGGCCGGCGAGGAAGCGCCCCTCCTTGATGGCCCCTCGGACCCGTAGATGGTAAAAGGAAAGGCAATTTCGTCACAAGCGAGATTGTCACAGATGAAAATTACTCCCCGTTGCCCATGCCCGTGCCACAAAAGGACTCCTGCGTTCCTGCGCCCATCACGATGATGATGGTGATGATGATGGCCGGGGATGGTGATGATTATTATTATTTTAGGGACAGACTTGACGCAGGCAGGATGTGGTCATTTCATTCCGAAGCCGTCATCAGTTCAAGTGAGCACACATAGTTTCGAGGCCGGTTTTGTTGGACTTTTCTTCCGAGCCGGGTTATTGCGGTGCGGGTCCGGGTCGATAGGAAAATGGGTATCATTTCCAACCCGTCCTATTGCATCAGAAAGGTTCTCGGAACTTCTTTTGTGGCGACCGACGGTATAATATTTTTATTATCCGAACTTCCGAGGAAACGCTGAATGTCGGAAGCCTCCGGATCCTCCCTGCCTGCCTGGTGGTATGTTAAAAGACCCATCAGCATCAATCGGCATTTGTGCTGCTTGACTCAATCATTCCGCTAGTGTTTAATGGAGAGACATACGTTGTTGTGCTTCACTCTCACTGATAAGCTCTTAATAATTGAAGTACTTTCAATTCAAAAGATTATTTGAGTTGCCAAAATCAACGTAGAGCAGAGAAGTTGATTCACTTGCACTTCTTGATTTCCCGGTCATAAACTGTGGATTGATTGGACTCGAACTACCGGGTGCGTTGAGGCGTCCGAACTCGATTGAACAAGGACCATCAAACCGGCAACGAGTGTGTTCCCATGTGGAAACCCACTGGCTACGTTGCTAAACAGATCCCATCGGTTTCATTGTGGCTGCAAAGCTCCAAACTGCTGCTGTCTGCTCTAAATTCATAAGCCCCCGTCCGGAGCGAGCCCCCAATTTGGCATCGGGCCCGTTGGTGAACGGCCGGCCGACCGATATCCTGGCATCAGCGAAGAGGCAGTCGACTGCAAGCGTTTGAGCGGCAATTGAGTTGCGCAGGAAGTCAACGGAAATTAACGAATCACGAGCCAGCAACCGGGCCATCGGGCCGAGGAACCGAGTGGCCGGTGGATGGAAATGATCTCTGCTTTTTGTCGAGCTCAGCACGCAAATCACCATCAAACTCGTCAAAACCCGTTCGATGCGAATTTCGGAACAATCAGCTTGGTTCCGCCGCACGGTTAGCGCTTTTCTGGGTGCCATGTGTCCGTGCTGGGCTAGAGCGTGCCAGCGGAAATCCTTTCCGAGGATCCGCAAACTTCTCGCAATCAGTGAGGTGAGGCACTTGAGAGGCGTCCGGATTGATGTTTTGCACGGTAACGGATACGTACTTTGTGGTAATGCATAAAAAAATAGATGCTCCTGGAAGAAGGTTGAGTCCCCGTCCCAGTTCCACGGGGGTGCCGATTGGGAGCCGATAAAACACAATCGGCGGAAAGACGGCAACGGTGAATCTGGTACGGTGGTACGGGATAAATAATGCCAATCAATGGTCTCGCTTGAGCATTGCATTGGTTTCGGCTTGATTTCGGTTCCACCTGCGCTTGATTGGTTCGAATCAGGCTTTCAGGTTCCGTTCCGTTCGCTCGTAAGTATGTTGCGGCTCCACTCGGCTGGGCGCTCGATTGTCGGGCACGTGAGGATGATGATGAGGATGATGGTGGCGATGATACAGCTAATCAATCAAACGATTATGAGGCAATGCTTTGGCAGGAATATGACGAGGCGATACGGTGCCGTTGGGAAGCACCTACGGAGTGTTACTCCGTATGTTGCTGTCGGAAAGTGCGATGTAACCCCCGTAAGGCCGAGGCTTCCGAGTAGGAAATCGAGCCAAACCGAAACCGGATGTACGGTAAGCGGCGTTTGAACGGGCAGCTTTAATAATCCACTCGTTGTGGCACGTTGTTCCTTGCCACGGCACCGAGACGAGACACAGACTTGCGTGGGAATCCCTCGTTGGTTGGGCTCATTTGGGTGGATTAATTGACGATTGATGGTGGGCGATTTGTGGGCGGAGGTGGCAAACAAGAGGCGAACATAAGCATCAATTAATCATGACTCGATGCTTTCATGTTGATGAGACGGATGGTTCCCGAGGCACATCGGACCTAAGGATTGCACATTTGAACACAGGACGTTCATTCAATGGCTCGTGGCATTATTTTATTAAGATTAAATTGAAACTGCAACTTTTTGGGGCAAACAATTTAATGTAGAAAACCCGACAAGCTGTTCGTTATCGCCCCAAAAGTTGTTGGCAAATTGGAGCAAAAAACTAGAACGGCAATCTGTTGAATGTGCCTGCGTCATTGTTGCTTCCAACGGTCGGGCCACGTGCTGTGCGCTGTTGACGTGAACGGAGACGGGAGTAAGAAAATAATCGATCAGGATGACCTAAGCCCGTGGCCGGTATTACCATTCGCTCCGCCGCTGGGGGACTGACGTTTCGACTACATCTGGCATTAATTCGAATCGTGACCGTGACCTGAGCATAGTTTTTCTTGCTGCCAATGCTGCCGCCGATTCGCTTCGTGATGATTTCACGGTCTTTGCTTTGCGCCTTGCGCATACTGTTGCGTTCGATGCGGGCGGCTTTGGCTTTCCCAGGCGTGTTGTTCTGGTTTATTTATTCAACTATCCGCAGAAAAGCAATAAAGGTCGGCAAACGAGCGCGGTGGTGAAATTTATTATGAACATATTTTACTACTTTTCTTCCCCTTTCGAACCCTGGGCCACTTTGAAGCGGTTTGAACGGTTTCACGGATCCAATCACTGTCGATAATGTTCTTTATTCTGCTCGCTGGCGTTAAGGCAAATTGGCGGGCCTATAGAAGCGAGGTGTAATAAATTCAGCAGAAAGGCATTTCTGAAATTGATAGTTAAAAAAGGGTGGCTAGAGAAACGGTTAAGGATTCAATAAATCTCCTAGAGGATACTTTAAATAGATTTCCGCCGAATTGATTGGAATGTTTAAAAATCCCCGAAGCTTTGCTGCGATAATACATTCTCCATTTTTTTCGGTTTCGGTATGTTTGGTGTGGCTTTGCTTTGTAATTGTAAAATAATTTTACCTTACACAATAGCTTCAAATTACCAAAAAAGGAGTTTCTTCATGTTTTTCATCCCAATGGTTATTTAAATATTCACTTATGGGTTGTATTCGATAAAGAAAATTAGATTCCCAGGTCGTTAACAGAGGTTGACGTGTTTCTTGAAGCTCTCCGAAAACCGACAACCGTAGACGTTCGTTCAAAAAAGGAAAAGAAAAGACGACACGCGTGTCTCCTTTTCTGCACCGGGCCGACGCAATTAGGACCGTCTTGATGGCCTGTGGTAGCTGAAAAAGATGTTGCAGGGCCCCCGGAGTGCGATCAGTTTGACGCTTGGTCGCTTTTCTTTGGGCGACCTTTTTCGTGGTGCTCTTTTACTTGTTGTGTTAGGATGTTTTCCGTTGCTTAAGACTACCTAATAGACCTTAAAAGCCGAAAAGGGTTTTTAATTGGTGTTTTCG